>NC_050577.1:66398325-66698325 GCF_011100635.1 Trichosurus vulpecula
CTCCAAGGAACAGGATCACTACTACCCGGTCACACAGGCTGGCTGCCAAGCCGTCAAGTAAATGTTGTGATACATGAGCCATGTTTGAACACTGACATGTTCCATATATTCAGTTAAGGAAACTTGTATGATACCACCGGTACACATACATACACACACACCCCCACCAAAGGAAAAAAGACATCATTTAACAAATTTGGCAGGGTGGGGAGGATAATATTTGTATCTGCATTAAATTTTGCAAAGCACTTCACATATATTATCTCATGTGACCCTTAAAACAACATTGTAAGGCAAGTCCCACTATTATCCCCCATTTTATAGATGAAGAAAAGGCAGGGAGAGATTAAATGACTTGCCCAGCTAATAAGTGTCTGAGGCCACATTTGAACTCAAGTCTTCCTGACTACCCAGATCCCGTGCACTCTCCACTATGCCACCTGGCTGTCTGGATACATGAAAGTGTGGGAGTGGTGAATGGGCTGCAATCGTGGATGAAGCAGAAAGGCATGGAATTGGGCGTAAATACAGAGATAGTTCTTCTTGGTGTTTCCCTACAAGGCCCAGTTCTGCACCTCTGACCAAATGGATTGAAGGGATATCTAAAATTAAGAACTTTTTCCTCACTCTGGCTCAGCCATGACTGGAAGGTCCACAGGATCCAAAATCCATTGATTTGGGGAGTGCCAAAAACCTCCTGCTCTCTCTAGCCCCTCATCTTGACAATGGGCACTGAGTGGTCCTTTCCAAAAGCACTTCCACCTCCTCTTGGTCAGTTCCTCTTGCATGGTTTCCTTCCTGTGTTGCATGCAGCCTCACAAGCCTATAGCCCCTTGCTTTCGTCTTCTTGACTGCTCCCCACATACACCCTGGAAATGAAGGTAAGCTGGCATTCACACCCCTCCCTCAGTGTGCAGGGGAGGACATGAGGGGATCAGAAGCTCCCACCCCTCTACACTCCAGGCAGACCGAATAACTCTGCTGCCACAAACGGACACCTGTCTTCTCAACCCTCTGCTTAAGCACAAACAAGAGCCACCTCTGCCTATTAATAAAGTATTACAGGGAGATGCTGTAAAGAAGCTAAAATTGAAGTTTCTTTTCCAAGGGCATTGTTACAAATCCCTCACGCTGCATAGCCACCACTTGTCATTTTAAAATAGCGCCAAACTTCCCACTGTACACTGATATGGCAGATAGAGCAGATACAGAACTGATCACAGAGGATGTCATTGGACAGGCTCAGTGAGAAGCAAGACATTGTTTGGGCAGAAAGATGAAGTTTCCTGTTCACTGTAGCCAGTGCATAGCATGCTGCCATTGTGGTTACTGAGTCTTTGTTGTTTGCCAACACGTAACTGTAGAGCATGTGCATGTTTAAAACAATATGCTCTAGAAACTCAACTTTTGTGACTTTTTCTCCAGTCAGCTTCCTCCACCCAAGTCCAAAGCACAGACCTCACTGGACAGTTTCAGAGGGAGGGAGGAAGCTGGATCACATCACCCTGTGTGTCATTTAATAAGGAGGGGAAAAAAACTAACCTGAAACATTCCTGTACAAGTGAAATCAGGTTCAAATCCATTTCATTAATAACCTTGAAGGGGAAAAGAGGCACAGTATATGCAACCCTGTGGGAGTGAAAGAAAAGGGGAGGGGGGTAGTGCGTCCTCTGCCTGTGTGCCATATCGTTAGATGTCCCTTTTTTCTAAGCATAATTTGTAGTTTTTCATTTGTGTACATTCCATCATCCTTGCTAGGAACTGAAGGCTTCTTGAGGCTGAGGCCTTTTTCATGAAGATAATTATGTCTGGTGTGGAGGAAGCCCTAGATGCTGGATGGGAGTGCCAGCAGACAAATCACAAGCTCTGGCAGGGTCAGTCTAGAGAGGAAAGCAAAATGTTATGTGAGGTTTTGAGAGGGAGATTTCATTATTGATAGGGGCAGGGGAGGAATCAAGACAAACTTCCTGGGGGAGGTAGCATCTGATTTGAGCTATAAAAGATGTATGAGACTTCAGCAGGTAAGGAAGAGACAGGGAGTTCAGTCATGGGGAGCAGCGTGAAGAAACACAAAGGTGGGGTGTGACAGGATGGGGAGTAGTCTAGTCTGGTTGGTAGAATGGAACAATATGAAATGTGATGGTGGCCAGGTTATGGAAGATCTTGAATGCCAAGGCAAGGAAGAGCTTATTTGGTATGTAAGGGAATGATTAAAAGTTTTTGAGCAAAGGAGTGAAATGACCAAACATAGAGTGGTGGCAAGGATCAATTAGAGAGGAGTGGGAGATGTAAAGTGAGGAATGAAGGAGTCAGAAGTATTTTTGTGTATGGCTAAGTAGGAGAATGGCAATACCATGAATGGAAATAAGCACATCAGCTGAAAAAGCAGGTGGTGGGAGCCGTAAAGAGGGAAAGCAGTAGAGGAGGAGGAGGAGGATTTAAGTTTATAGATGTTGAATTTGAAATTCAAGAAATCATCCTGGTAGAAATATTTCATAACCAGTTGAAAATATGGCTCTAGAGCTTAGAAGAGAGGTGGGGGCTGGCTGTATAAATTTGGGGGCAATCCACAAAGAAGGCATAGATTTAGAGCTAGAAGGGACATCGGGGGTCACCTGCTACAACCCCCTCCCTCCATCTTACAGATAAGGAAAGTGAAGATGAGCAAAGTTAAGTGAATTGCTTAAGGTCACCAGAGCCCCTGTATTACACACAGTATTACAATGATAGTGTAAAGTCAGCAAGCATCTTACTATGTGCTAGGCATTATACAAGCACTAGGGATACAAAGAAAGGTGAAAAATCATCTTTGCTGTCAAGGGGCTCACTGTCTAATGGAAGAAACAGCCTGCAAATGAGTAGATACAAGCAGGATATTTGCACAGCAAACTGGAGATGATCTCAGAGAGAAGGCACTAAGATTGAGGAAAACTGGGAAAGGCTTTATTGTACAAGGTGAGACTTCGGCCAAGATTTAAAGAACCCAGGAGATGAGAAGGTAGGGCATTCCAGGCACGGAGGACAGTCCGTGAAGAACTTGGAACATCTTCTTCAAGAACAATAAGGAGGCCAGTGTCACTGGGAGATTAGCTTAAGGTTGCTGCAATAGTCCGGTTGCAACATGATGAGGGCCTGAGCCAGGGCATTGACTGTGGCAGAGGACAGAAGTGGGTTGTTGTGAAAGGCTGCACAGAGGCACTGAGTAGGATGAGGATTGGCGGTTAAGAGATCGTTGATAACTTTGGAAAGAGCTCAACTGAATGATGAGCTCAGAAATCAGATTAGATCAGATAGTGGAAGGAAAGAACATGGAGACATTGAGTATAGATGGCCTTTTCATGGCTAACGACAATGAGAAGAGATGGAATGATAGCTAGTGAGAAAGAATGGATGAAGAGTCTATTTCTTTAAGGAGAGAGGAGGCATGGGTGTGTTTATAGGTAGTAGGGAAGAGGCCAGTAGCCAGGCAGAGACTGAAGATTGAGATCAGGCCATGCAAGAAACTGAGGGTATTTCAGAGTGTTCCTAAAGTCTGGACACATAGGCAAAAACGCATATTCTCAAGAAATGAAATGAATGAAATTTTCAACATTTTATTTAATTGGAATATCAACAAATAACATCTTCCATATGATTTCCATCATTTGTGATGCAAAGGTCAATGTGCCCTGCAAGTGAACTCGATGCAATAACTACACATTTCCTATGTGTCCAGATTTTAGAAACACCCTGTAGGATGGAGAAGAGAAGACTTGGATGGGGGAATGGAGTAGAAGGGGATATCTTTCTTCTAATACTCCGAAGGTCCTTTTCTGTAATGGGGAGAAGACTTGTCCTATTTTGCTTCAGACAGCAAAACTTGGAGCAATGAATATAAATTGCAAAAAGGAAGATTTTAGCTGAAGTGTTAAGGAAGAATTTCTGAACATTGAACACTATCCGAAAGTAAAATGAGTTGTGTTGGGAAGTGCTGGTTTCCCACTCAAGGTCTTCTTGGTGTAAGCCTCTTGTTGGATTTGTTACTGAGGGAATTCTTGTTTAGGTATAGGCTGGACTACCTGGCCTCTAAGATCCCTTCCCAACTCTCTCTATGATTCTGTCGCCTCTGCCCTCCCAACAAAGGAGAAAAGGGAAACATTGTCTTTTTATTAAAAGCAAAAGAGTGTTGAAAAAATATTACTAATGATAATGTCCTCTGCAATTTAGGCTGAAATTTTCCAGAAACAAATTTATTGAACTGAACATTAATCAGTTTCTCAGCCATTCCTAGTGTGGCAAGATGTCCAAACTGACATAGTTTTTCATCCCCTCAACATGACTCTCTACCCAATATTTGAGGTAACATTTATAGGACTCTTATACAAAATAAAAAGAAACAGTGAGAAGTTAAAATACAGTTCGACATTAACATTCTAGAACTAGCCCCCACCCAGTTCTTTCCTGACCACTAGTCTTGCTGTTAGCCCAGCCTTCACTGCCATCATCCTGAGGAGCAACTCCTGTGAAGAAAGGACCAGCCATCCTGACCAATTGCCATCCAACTGCCACACCTAGAGCAGCCAAGCCAGCCCTAGCTGAAGCAGCAAGGCACACCAAGGGAGAGATTGAAGGCAGCATACTCCAGACAAGTCAAACACCACCACCACCACCTTGACCACCATTTCCCTCAAACCCTGATGGAGACAGAACCCTGAGCCCAAGAGCTTTGGAATAACTAACCCCCAAATCATCAGACCCACTTCCAGTCTAACCTCCACAGCCATCATTGAGAGGATAAAATGATTGTGGAGAGAGACCCTTTCCTCCTCATCACAACCAGTAACAACTATTGCCAATGACGGATAAGCATGGGAGCCCTGGGAGTGGGAACACCAGTCAGACCTGCTTCCAGCCTAGCCCTCATGGCTGTCATCTAGGGAGACTACTACTGTGGATAAGGGGCCAGCTGTCCCCACCAGCTGCCAACCAAATACCACGCAGGGCAGAAAAGCCAGCCTACCTGAAGCTGCAGGGTACCCCAAGGGAGAACCCGGAGGCAACATGCACTAGGCAAACCAAACCACCACCACTACCTTGACTACCATCTCCCCTCAGATTCATGATGGACATAGCCTAGGACCCTGAACACAAGAGCCTTAAGTATAGTGATGCTTCCAGCCAAGTACCTTCAGTCATCGTCCTGGGAAGCAGCTCCAGTGGAGATGTAGCCTGGCAACCGATCCTGCAGGTGCTGTAGTTACTAAGGACCCAGAAAAGAAAGTCCTTGTCATCAAAGTCCCTATCAAATGTTCTAAATCAGAAACTGATGATTTTATCAGTGGAAATGACATTATATAAGAGGCATTAACATTTGCTTTGCCACTGTATTCTTAGGACCATGGGACTTTACCATCTGACATATAGCTAAAACCTTCCATATGTATTGTCTCCTCCATTAGAATGTCACCTCCTTGAGAGCAGGGACTATTTTCTATTTGTGTCCCCAAAATTTAGCACAGTGCTTTGCACATAATAAGCACTTAGTAAATGATTTATTCATTCATTCATTCATTCCTGAACCATTCTTCTTTTTTTATTTTATTTTTTTTATTTTTAGTTTATAACACTCAGTTCCACAAGTTTTGGTAAATGATTTATTCATTCATTCATTCCTGAACCATTCTTCTTTTTTATTTTATTTTTTTATTTTTAGTTTATAACACTCAGTTCCACAAGTTTTGGGGTTCCAAATTTTCTCTCCTTCCCTCTCCTCCTCCCTCTCTTCCCCCCTCTCCACCCAAGACAGAATGTAAATACAGTGTAGGTTCTACATATGCTTTCACACTGAATTTACCGGAACCATTCTTAAGGACTGAAAAAGAATTCCTTCCAGGTACCAGCTTCTTAACCTGGAATTTAGCATCGATCACTCCATGTAGGTGGGAAGGCAGTGATCCCATCTGGGCGAGAGTGAAATTTGGTTGGAAAGAAGGCACCAGCCTTTGCGCTTCCCATTTTCCCAAGGGAAGAGTCCGGAAAGTGTTTTAGAATGGAGAAATACTACTTCTTCCTATTTCTAGAGAAACTAAAAAGGAGATTGTTGAAAAATACACTTCCACAAGAGAATAGTAAAGATGGCACAAGGAGAATTTGCTTTCTTAACTACAGTGTTTACCCAGGAATCAACTGTGAATAATGAGAGCAAGTATCATATGTGATGGATGGTTAAAGAAGCAAGGATTCCTTCTGAAAGTTGAATGTACTCTAATTACAGAATCTCAGAGGTGGGAAGGACCTCAGCCATACAGTCTAATTTCTACCCTGCAAAATATCCCACCCCCCACTATGTAATATCCAATAAATCAGTCATCTAGCTTTTGCTGGGGAGCCTCTCTACTGAAGCAGTCTCTTCCACATCAACACAGTTCTTATAGCTAGGAAGCTTTTTCCTTATCTCGAATCTAAATTGGCTTCTTTACAGCTCTTGACCCATTCTTCTAGGTTCTGCCCACTACAGGCAAAGAGAACAAATCATTAAGCCCTCAAATCTCTCTTAAAGTACTTCAGAATTGGCCAGTACTTTTACATACCCATTTCCTAGTATATTTTAGAACTCAAGAACGATTAGGTGTTGCTAGAAAAGAAAAAATTAGAGAAAAGATTACCCAAGGAATTAGAAATTATGTTTTTAATGAGTAGCTTCAATACTTCGTAAGTTAGTAAAAGAAATAATTAAATTATTGATTTGAAAACAAAAGAACATAGAATACTGGGTAGTTGCTAAATAAATCTTGAATCAATCTGATTTCACATGGCCATCTCCATGAATCCATTGAATTAAATCAGTAGCTGAGTGAAACCTGAATTAAATTATCAATTAAAGTGAAATTTTAGGAGAATGAGGCAAATAATAATATAGGTCCATATCAGAGCTTTTTTCTTACACTAGTCTATAGGGAATCTCAAGGGTCAGTATTAATTTCCTATAATCTATATCTAATTCTACAGTACAACAAAAAATGGCATTTTGAAATGACTCTTCAGTATTTGTAGTAATCAAAAATATCTAATTATATTCATTATAACATTTATTAAGGCACAAAAGTGAACTAGTATGTTCTGGATCTTCATTGACAAGGATTGAAATAGTAGTTCAAATGTAATCTAAACACATCATTCTCCAGGTATTACAGTTAATTAATGTTTTACTTTAAAAATAGTTCATTTAAAAATTTTTTGTTGTGCTTCTTCCAACATACTGTTACAGTCACAAATTTGTCAAGTCTCCCTTCAGTATTGCATATTATTATCCATGAATCTTTATTTAAAGTCCCTACACATGAACTGTTTCATTTTCAGGTTATTTATATTTTCTGGCATCATGAAAATAAGTTGATTTTCCTCCTTTTTTAATCTGTCTTTCCCTTTTTAGGGCATACAGTAAGCACTGTACAACCTAATGGACAGATTTCCCAGCCTACACACTCTGTTAGTGGAATTTTCCAAGAAGCCCAAAGACATGTTGAAGCAACAAAGGTATGAGTTACTCCTTTCCACCACCAGCTCTAACCCTAACCCATGTAAATGAAACCACTACTCAGATTCACAAGCATTTTCTTAATCTTTACCAATACTCTACTAAAAAACAGAAAATTAATTTCTCCCAACAAAAAGGCTGTTTTATTGACCATTTATATGTAGAGTACCCAGTTAGAAGCTTTTATTCATTTATGATGTGTGGGGGTTAGACAGTGTGGCAATATCATTCGAGGTTCACAGTGAAGTCTTCCAAATATTTGTACATGTCAGAAAGAAGTCAGACCAAACTTGTTGTAAGCTGTGGCCAATTGTGGAGACGTGTTACAACATCGCTCTACATTATCCTCACCCTAGAAGTGTTGCATAGTATATGTTCACATGCTCAGTTTTTCAGATTGCTTGGTGTTCATTTTCTCAGATTAATGGAATTATAATTAGTTCATTTTGAGAATATTTTTAAACTATTTCATATATACTGAGATTACTATGCAAACACTCAAGGGTAATGTAAAACCCAAGGCTGTGTTACTCATATGTGACTATAATGTACTTTGAAGGGCAGGGGGAATGGCCTTTAAATATTTGTTGGGAAGTGTCCATTGTGTCAAAACAAAGTGTGGCAGTTGATTTTTTTTAAATAAGATAAAACTAAGGTAGTGAATCCTTGTGCCAGGTACTAATGAAAGTACAAACAAGGGTTCATTCACCTATCAGGCAGTTTTGCAGATGAAAAATTCTGTTCTGTGGCCATTGAAACCATGATCCCATCCTTAACTCTGGTTATATATGAAGCAAATTTGTGGCCCTGTTCAGAATGAGGAAAAGGTGAGAGAATGTGGATGATTCTACAAACCCATCACTACTATGTAAAAAAAAACCAGTTCAAGAAGTACATCCTCCAAACAATGAGCTAGTGATATGCTCGTAGAGTAACTGTGCTCTTCCAAGAAAAAGCAGGAAAATTTAGATGTGAGTTGGAAAAGACCTTAGAAGCCATCTAATTCAAGCCATACTTGGAATGCCCCAGTGCTTATTTAGACATCGAAATAAACTAATATATTTTAGAAGATCTTAAGGAATATGAGTTAAGACAGAGATTTTAGTCTGATTCTGTTAAGAGAGGACATTCATCCTTATCTGAACACATAATTATCCAACATCTCAGTTAATCAGTATTTGTTCAGAACTCAAAAATTGTCTGACCAAAAGTGCTCAGTGAAGTCCTTTTCCTGTCACTTTCCAAATAATAAGTAAACATCTGAAACACAAACCACAGAATAGGGGAATTGCGTACTTAACGACACTAAATGCACATCCATTTTGAAATTTTGGCATGTTGTGCATTTTCTTTCAGAATGTCAGACTGAACTGCAGTTGTATACCATATTCCATCAATTAGTTATTTCTAAAGTTATCAGGGTACAAACAGATGTGTAAACCGCCATTCAAGTTGAAACAGACACTAGTACATTTTTTCTGCAAGGTAGATCAAATATGGGGTGTACTACTTACTGTATGCCTTGTAGAGATCTGGAATAGAGATTGAAGGTCCGCTTTCTGGCCCAGATACAAGCAAGGAACTTTTGAGGAGTCATAAGAAATCAATGAACCTGAGCTATGAGCTTTGGAGGAAAAAACTGAGTCAATTTTTTAATACTTTGGGATTTTTACTTCTTTTGTTCTGCATAAATCAAGCTAGTCAATTAATCAAGTAGATATTTAAGCATACCTCTGGCATACCTAGCACTGCGTTTTATTATCCCCATTTGATAGATTCAGAAATTGAGGTAGACAGTGCTTAAGCAACTTGCCTAGGATCACAAAGCTGGTAATTACCTGAAGTGGGATTTGAATTCAGGTCTTCATACCTCCCAACTCATACACTCTATCTACTATACTACCCAGCTGCCTTTCTTTTAAATTAGCCTTTTCTGATAATTATATTTTCCATTTCATACTATATATTAATATATCCTAAGGTGATGGGGCATAAATACATTTTCAAATGTGTCCAGAAATAATAATAATCTCTATTAGTTTTGTCTTTGCAAATTAATGAACTCTGACTTAAAACTAGCTAATAATTGTAAATTAGTTGCTAATGGGTTTTGTAACATCATTCATCTATGAGAGCTGCATTTAATACTTCCCTTTCCCTGATTTAAAAATAACTTAAATAATTTTGACAGCGACACACCCATAGCCCTTACCCCAGGTATGCTATGTAACATAACAGAATGCTTTGATATTTTTTCACCTTCTCTCCCTTGTTCATCTGACTATAAACTGGGAGCCACCACATTGGGTCTCTTGCAATTTCTGAAGATTTTTGAAAACCTCTGGAGATTGTTTTTGTTTGATATCCTGGCTGTTCTTTCAAGTCTGTGTACTTTCTGTTATTATGACTTTAATGATTTCCATAGTGCCTATTGAAGAGAATCATTTAAATGCTTAAAGCAATAAAAGAATCTGAGAACAGAAACAGCTAAATAACTTGCAAACACCAGTTCCTAAGCTGCATGTATTGGGGAGCAGGGCGGAGGGGAACAGTTAATTAGCTTATTCATGCAAACTAAACAAATGAAAGAAAAAAAATAAATCACAAGGTGTTTTCTTGGGAAAAGCCTAATTTGATATTCAGTGGGGAGAGGTCATTACATGATGAAAGAAAAAAAGCATTACATTTCTATTTAAAAATGAAACTCTGCTCTGGAGGAAGTGACAGCTGAAAAGCTTGAGTAAAATTTTATGTAAATATCCATCATTATTCTACATTCTAACGCTTGCGGATAAAGGGGTGACCCTTACTGGTAATAATACCTTTTGTCTTTGTTACAGTTTTACTTTGTACACCTTTTTAGTTCATTTAATTCTTATCACAATTCTGTGTGGTAGGTAGAATGAATTGCTTGATCCGTTCCTCACGAAGACATTGAAAAGGAGCAACCTCCCCAAGGCCCCTGAGGACATAAATAGTCTGAGAGCTAAGCAGGACTATCTCTGCACCTGTTTCTTCATTTGCTAAATGAGGGAGCTGGACACAGTGACATCCAGGGCCTCTTCTAGGTGTAAGGTGATCTTATGAAGTAAAGACCACTGCTTCCAATTCCTGCTGGTAAATGCTCTTTCAAAACAGAGGTCCACTAAACCAGTTCACCAGTTGAAAAGCAATCTCACTATAGAAGTATTGAAGCTTCCTTACGAAGTCTACAGCCTTAGGAGACAAGCACTTTTAAACCTTAAAGTGCCGTATAAATGTGAATTACTGTTATGATTCCCAGACTTGATGGGAAGAGAAATTGAAGTAGAGATAGAAGAAGCTAGGACAGAGGGGACAGTTGGTGCTTTTTTTTTTTGCAAGAATTATCCTTTCTCCTAAATTCTCATAAAAGTTACTCAGAAAAGGTTCTCCTTGCCATCCACTAAGCTCTAATAAAAAGTAGGACATTCATGCCAGGATGACACAGAAGGGATCTGGAAGACTTCTTTGTCCTCATTTTAGCATCTATTAAGTGCTTACTTTGTGTAGAGTGCTATTAGATAACATGTGAGTGACATTATGGAATTTGTCACCTAGAAGGGGGAAAAGACGCATAGGTTCACTAGAAATGTGTAAAACAAAGAGCTCTGGAAGGCTGTGGGGTAAAGGTAGTTCATTCGCTACACAGGAAGAATAAGCAGAGGCTTCAAAGAGGAAGTATTATTTGAATTGCACTTTAAGGGATGACCAGGAATTCAGGAAGGTTTGTAATGGGAGGATGAGTAGGGTCCTTGTCTCCTGCAATGGTCCCCCATTTTCCCAAGGGCTGTAGCTACTAAATTCAGGGTGGTCAAACTGGTCATGTACAATGGAAGTGGCTGTGCCACCAGCTCAGTTTGTAACAAGATAAATGTGACCGCTCTGGGACACCTCGTGGTATAGCGGAATCTGGTAAACACTTAGGTTTAGTTTTGTTTTGCTTTAGGGACAGAATGTCGGGTGAGCACAAGGTTAGATAAAAATGAGAAAATAGCAATAGCTGAGTTCTGTTCCAGTACGGTCCTTTAAAGTGAGGGACGAATCCTGAGACCTGATTCCTCGAGTTCACTTTTTAACCGTCCTCACTCCTTTAGTCATTTGGCTCTGTGCTAACCAAAAATGAATGCCAGAATTAGAACAATGTCTTCTTAGCAGATTGTCCTATCAGAGGAGGTGTTTGTAAACAGCACAGCACCTGGCACTTGGCAGGCAGTATATATTTATTGTTCCCTTACCCCTATCATGGAGATTAAATCTTAGCATAAATCTTTCATTTACAAAACACCTTCCTGCATCACTGTCCTGTTAGATAGGTATATACATGTTATAACCTCCATCTTACTGATGAAGAAACCGAGGCCCAGAAGGGTTTTCACTAGCCGAAGTTGTATTTGGAAAGGACGTTAGATTACAGTCAGAAGGCTTAGTTCAGAGAAGTCCAGCTTTGACCTCAATTGAGCAAGTCACTCAAGTTCCCTGGGCTTCCTAATCTGGATGAAAGAAATGTCAGTCATAGTGGCAAAGTCTTGGGGGGTGGAGGGGACAAACCTCAGTGTAATTTCATTGGCATTCCAAGAATAAAGATGAATCCGAAGTGATCATTAAATGAATTAACACAGTTTTTATGTGTGCAAAGCACTACATTTGAAATAGACCTACATTATCTAGACTTGAAATGTTTTGATAAGCTTATTCTTTCTGTGGGAACATGAATAATATTGTCTTTTTAAAGGACAAGAAGCCAGCCGTTAGTAACTGTGATACACCAGCACCTCCAGCCAACAATCTTAAGAAATCCCACCTGCTGCCGCCACCACCACCACAGCGACGGTCTTCTGATGTGAATTCAGTGTCTCTGATGCCCCTCAAACCCATGCTACCCTCCAAACTGTCACCTCAAGATGATTTTCCTTTACCACCACCTATGGGAGAGGCTGAGCTCCCCCCACCGCCACCAGAGTTTATCGAAGAGCCTCCCAACTTTGTGCCTCCTCCACCTCCCACAGTTTCTAGTGGTGATGAATTTCCATTACCACCTCCTCCTCCACCTCCACCATTCCAATCCACTGAACCCGGTAAACCTCTCCCACTCATCACTAAAAAGCCTCCAATGGCTCCCAAAAGGCTAGAGAATCCAGGACCAGCCCCTGGGGGTGCAAGCGGGGAGCAAGATTTTATGTCTGATCTGATGAAAGCTTTGCAAAAGAAAAGAGGTAACCTATCCTGAATTTTTTTTTGTTTTCTGGAAGAGAAACAAGACAAAACATTTCTACATAAATAAGCATACCTTTTTTTCACTGTGGATTTTAATTGTATTCTTGAGACCACTTAATGATTGCTTTTATAAAATATTAACCACAGTAGAAATGATAAACATATTTTCAGTCATTAACTTTTTCAGAATTGACTTACTGACTAGTGGCTAAACATCTTTTCTTTGCACTTCAACTGAATATACCCTTGTTTTTTTAAATTGACCCACAATTATGTTATATGTCTCATTTATTTTATAATAGAAGAATTACATAAAATGTAACATTTTATATAGAAACATTGTATAGGGGGTAGTAGGTGGAAATCATAGGGAGGCAGATCTTAGCCCATTAGCTTTCCCATAATGGAGGAAGCTATCTTGTAAAATACTCTATGTCTGATAGCTGAGGCTGCATGGCCAAAGCCAGAGATGCTATAGAAGGACTACGTATGTTGGGTGGGAAAGTGGACAGGACACCTTCAAGAGCCCTCCAAGTCGAACAGTCTACAATTCTAGATTTAAAAGCCAAAAGGAAAATGTTTTCCCTTTGTGTTTCTTAAATCCAATAGATAAAAAGGCAGCACGATGTGCTGGGCATAAAGCTGGTCTTGGAGTCACAGAATTTTAGAGTTGGTTAGGTCTTCAGTGTCCACACAGTCCATCTAATTCATCTAGCTCTATAGTCAAGGGCAAACCTCTTAACCTCTCAGAATCCCAGAAAACTCTGAAACTACAAATTATAGATAAATTGAGCTTATCTTAATGGAGGGAGTTAATACACCATTGTAGAGAACTCTCAGTCCAGACCAGAGAGAGGGGAGGGAAAGAAAACTGAACACAAAATATTTTATAATAAAATCTACCCTTTAAAATAATTTTTAAATAGTTATTAATTCTGGTCATAGAATTATCACCAACTCTTAACAGTGCATTTCCCCAAAGCAAATATACAAGTTTCTCCAGCCCTATTCCTAGGAAAACAAAAGGAAAAGAAAATTAAAAGGCAGTTTATTCACTTTATTTTTAGTTCACTGCGCATTTCATTTTAGAATGCATTGTGCATGTCCTTGGTTTTTTCATGGAACACAAAAGAGATTTGAATTTGTAAATTAACCATCACTAAAGTATTGTGCGTTCCAGTCTCATCACTTTTCAAATGTAAGAAAGATGATTATGCCTCCATTTTGGTATATGAAAAATGAAGCTTAGAAAATAAGCTGCATTTCATTTTACTTAAGGACCCTAAGTACTTTTTTAAAATACGGATGAAAAATTTTGAGGTTTGTCAGTTTCTAACCTAGATATTAATTTAAATATCAGTTTGCCTTTATAAAGTACAGTTGAGAGAAATATGATTACACTTCAATGTATTTATTAAATTATAATTTATGAGATCTTATTGGTTATTTTATGAATATGTGTTAGCACAAGGACAAAGGATAACTAACATATATACAAAATTCCTCTTTAAAATCTGTACATCTATTAGAAAATTACCAGTTACCAACATTTAATTCTGGGAGAACCACAGACATCCAAGGTAATTAGAAAGTGTGATTTCCCAACAAACAGTGAAATAAATTTCAGGAAAGCAATTTCCCAGATACTTGACTCAAATGCAGTGAAGTAAGGGCAGGTACCCATGGCATCTCCCTTCTTTACCCTGCCTGTTGGCCAGTCTAACTCTAAGCCCTGTGGGCTCAGGAATCCATTTCTTTGCAAAGCCCCAAAGGCAGCACAGTTTAGATATTTGGAGTTTGAAGATTTAAGTTTATTCTTTTTTTTGTTTTTGTTTTTGTTTTGGAGGGGAGAAGGCACGGCAATTAGGGCTAAGTGACTTGCCCAAGGTCACACAAGTGCGTCAGGTGCCTGAGGTCACATTTGAACTCAGGTCCTCCTGACTCTAGGGCCAGTGCTCTACTCACTGCACCACCTAGCTGCCCTGGAAGATGTAAGTTTAAATCGCGGTTCCTCTGCCTTTGTGACTCTTGAACAAATCACTGAGGAGGCCTCAGGTTCATTATCTGAAGAATTATTCCTAAGGTCTTTTCTAGCTTAAAATTGTATCTTATTTTAACACATATGATAAATTGGATTAGTTCCTGGGTGGCCTTCGTGGCCTAGGTTTGCTTCTAAGCTAATCTAAGAGCACTGTCAATTCAAACTCCCTAAGACAATCTAGGCCCTTTTTAGAGGGTTCTTTGGGACTGAGCCAGACCACTGGGGCTTCTCCAGTTAGCTTGAGGAAAGAGCCCAATCGGTCTTTTTCCTGAGTTCATCTCAGACTTTTTATTGTTGTTCAGTGCATTAGAACAACTTTTTGTTTTCTGTGTAATCACTGAAAGTAAAAACTCTACAACTGAATGTCCCGAGGTGGTGACTCTCCTCCCTCTTCTGTCAGCTCCCTCCCCCTGTCACAACTCAGTGGTTCAGCCCCACCCCTCTTTACTGCAGATAATCTGTTGTCCATCTGTAACCTGAAATGTCCATCTCATTAAATCAGGAAGCTCCCAGATGGCTTGGAAACGAGTCCTAAAATTCCCTCTAAAGAACCTTTTTACTTCCACATTCATGTGGATAGATAGTGTTAACAACTCTGACCACTAAGTTTATAGATTACTATAAAAATGTAAATGCTATAAATTTTTTGTGTTTAGAGTTCTGTGAATAATTTTATATATGTACATAAATTTTATTTTGTAGTCATAGAATTTTAGTGCTAGAAAGTACCTCCACAATCATCTAATCCAACCACTTCATTTTATGCATGAGGCTCAGACACATAGCAAGAGAGGCAGCCCAAGAACACACTTCTCCTGACTTGGAGGCCTTTGTTTTTTCCCCTGTGCTGTGCATGGATGGGTAAGGCTTTGGCCATATATGGTCCAAGGAAGTGGCATGCTGAAGACTGTCATAACAAGGAAATCCATTGGAAGAGAATCAACAGATCAAAGACACAGTTGCTAACAAGAGAAATTTAGAGAACAAGCCCAGCATCTGAAGCCTAGGAGTCAAGAGAGGAAGTAGTGCAGGATAGCCCGGCTTGCATACCATGCCCCAGATTTTGTGGTCTAAACAGTTCTCATACACCAGCATCATCCCATCCTGCATCCCTACCAGTACTGGGGCCTGAATATACATGTTTCCACAAAACAAAAACAAGTTGAATATCTGCTAAATAAGTTTTGTACAAAGATAAAGTATTTTAAAGGTAGAACTTAATGTTGTATTTTTTAATCTTAAGAGAACCTGACAAAAAATTTTTTTCTATTAAAAAATATGCTTCTAATTTCTGGAGTCTGGTCTTTAAAATTTGTTTTGAAACCT
The DNA here is from genome assembly GCF_011100635.1 of Trichosurus vulpecula. Lineage (NCBI taxonomy): Eukaryota > Metazoa > Chordata > Mammalia > Diprotodontia > Phalangeridae > Trichosurus > Trichosurus vulpecula. The sequence continues at coordinate 66,414,444 of NC_050577.1, forward strand.
AAAGAAATTCAAATAGAGGCAAAGCCTGAAAAATACTGCTCAATTAATGTCATTTCACAATAATTACATAGCAATACTTTATATAACACAAATTCTACCACAGCCATTGTCCAGCTATCACTCAAGTCCACAGTAATGCTACACTAACTCCAGCCTACGTATTTGTATCATAAAATAAAATGTTCTCTAAAATGCAACATCTAGTGTAGGGTTTTGTAGAAGCAATTAGTAATGTGAGATGGGCTTTTTTTTTAGCAGAAAGGAGTCACAGTGACAATTTAGGTGTACAAAGCTCTGAACAGTCCCATGTGAGTAGTCCTAAAGGACCTGGAAGGCAAAGAGAAGTCTTATGCTTTGTTTCAGCAAATGAGATAATACAAAGAGAGCAACATTTTATCATTTTTTTTTTACTATTCTTTGCATTCCTCCATGAGGACTTAGCACAAGTTTCTAGAGAATCATGTTGTTAATTAATTGACTAAAGGGTTATCTTAAAATTTCTTCATGATTAAAAACAATTCAAGTGATTTACTGGAAGGAAGCTACAGTCTTTCCAAATTATTGATTAAAACACAAAGATATGAACAATTTTCAGTAGGAAGAGTTCAGGATTAAGCTTTTTTTTTGGCTAAATAAATGTTTATTTTCATACATAATTATACTTCATCATTACAAAAATCTATGACTCATCAATATGCAATTTCTTATTAACAGTTTCTCAGATTATATTAAAAGTCCAAATTAAGACCAACTTTAATCAGGATGAACAGCTGACTTTGAGATCTTTTGCCCATAAAGGGGTAGGAGAAGAATATCCTGCTTTCTCTGCTGCTGACTGCTTCTGGAATGGATGCTGAAGAACTTGCTGTAAAAGATGAACCTAAAAAAATTAGAACAAATAAAAGCTTCACTGGGAGAGGGAGAAGAAATTCTAATAAGATAATTTTCCAAGCTTATTTAAAAGCCTTTATGTTATTACTACATTTTAACATAAAAGTAGAGGTAGTTTTTAATATCTAGCACAATGCTGGACACATGGGAATCATTAAAAAATGAAACCACACTTATTTTGTTTTAATAATAATGATAGCTAACCAGGCACTGTGCTAAGTGCTTCACAATTATTAACAAATATGATCCTAACGACCACCCTTGGAGGCAGGTGCTATTATGATTCCCATTTAACAGGTAAGGAAACTGAGGCAAACAGGGTTAAGTGACTTGCCCAGGGTCATACAGCTAGTGAGTGTCTTGAAGCTGGATCTGAACTTGGATCTTCCTGACTCTAGGCTCAGTGCTCACTATGTCACCTAACTTCCTCAAACCCAAAGTTTGCCACCATCCTCTTCTAGCTTATCTTGGATCTTTTTTACATGAGTGCTATGTCAGAATGTATGAACTGCTAAGATTTAAAAGGTAATCTGTGATAGGGAATCAAGATGGTGGAGAAAAAGCAGCTGTTCACCTGAGTTCTCTCCCAAACCCCTCCAAACACCTTTAAATTAAATTTTATAGAACAATTCCTGGAGTAGCAGAATTCAAGAAAGGACAGGGTGAAATAACTTTCCAGCCAAAGACAACTTAGAAGGTCAGCAGGGAAGGTCTGTCACATCTGAGTGAAAATGGAGCACAGTCTAGCACAAGCTGTGCCAGCACAGACTAGGTCCCCAGAAAACCAGGAGCAGGCCTTGGGAGCCATGAATCTATAGTGGCAGCAGCTACTTCCGGGGCTCTCAGCCCATAGATGGTAAGGGAATTGAACAACAGATCAAAAGGAGATTACAAGGGTCTCTTTGCTGGCACTAGGGGCAGGACTCTCGTACTTTGCCCATACTTCAGTCCAGGTCACAGTCCTGGGTGGAGGTCCCAGGGCAAGGAGGAGCACTAGCACAACAGAACTTGTGACCACATTGAAATGAGGACCCTCCTTGCAGTTCCAGGGCAGAAAAGAGTGCTTGTGGTAGCTCACAGACCAGAGCATAGGCCAGGAGAGTTGCAAACACCTGTCCTTAGATCATACCACCTTGGAAGAACTGAAAACTTAGAAGTGCCTAGAAGTATCTCTGAAAACAATTGCACACAAACCCAGAAGCTTGGGACAGTTCACCCAGGAAGCAGAGCCCCACTTTAACAAAGAATTAAAAGTCAAGAAATAGACTGTGAAAATGAGTAAACAATAGAAAAAAAATCTGACCACATAAAGTGAATATGGTGACAAGGAAGATCAAAAGACACACAGAGTAGAAGATAACAAAGTAAAGCTCCTACATCCAAAGCTTCCAAGAAAAATATGAATTAGTCTCAGGCCATGAAGGGTTCAAAAAGGATTTTGAAAATCAAGAAGGAGGAAAAATTGTTAAGAGAAATGAGTGTTGCAAGAAAATTTAAAGAAAACAGCTTGGGAAAGAAGACACAAAAAATGCTGAAGAAAATAACTTGAAAAACAGACTAGACCAAGTGGTGAAAGAAGTACAAAAAATGAGAAGAATACACTGAAAAGCAAAATTAGCCAAATGGAAAAAGAGGCACAAAAACTCACTGAAGGAAAAAAAAACTCCTTAAAAAGGAGAATTGGCTAAATGGAAAATGAGGTACAAAAGGTCACTGAAGAAAATGATGCCTTGAAAATTAGAATTGATCAAATGGAAGCTAATGGCTTTATGAGAAATCAAGAATCAATAAAACAACTAAAAGAATGAAAAATAGAAGGCAAAGTGAAATATCTCATTGGAAAAATAACTGCCATGGAAAATAGATCCAGGAGAGATAATGTAAAACTTACTGGATTACCTGAAAGCCATCTTCAAGAAATTATCAAGGAAAACTGATATTCTGGAGGGAGAGGGTAAAATAGAAATTGAAAGAATTCACTGATCATCTCCTGAAAGAGATCCCAAATGAAAAGCTCCCAGGTCAAGGAGAAAACATTGCAAGTAGCCGAAAAGAAACAATTCAGATACTAAGGAGCCACGTTAAAAGTAACACAAAATTTAATAGCCTCTACATTAAAAGATCAGAGGACTTGAAATATGATATTCCATAAGGCAAAGGAGTGTGGATTACAACCAAGAATCACCTACCCAGCAAAACTGAGTATAATCCTTCAGGGGGAAAAGTGGACATTCAATGAAATGGAAGACTTTCAAGCATTCTTGTTTGTTTTTTGGAGGGGGGAAGGCAGGGCAATTGGGGTTAAGTGACTTGCCCAAGGTCACATAGCTAGTAAGTGTCTCAAGTGTCTGAGATCAGATTTGAACTCAGGTCCTCCTGACTCCAGGGCCAGTGCTCTACTCACTGTGCCACCTAGCTGCCCTATTTTCAAGCATTCTTGATGAAAAGACCAGAGCTGAATAGAAAATCTGACTTTCAAATACAAGACTCAAGAGAAGCATAAAAAGGTAAACAGGAAAGGGAAATCATAAGGAACTTAATAAGATTAAACTGTTTACATTCCTACATAGGAAGATGATACATGTAACTCACAAAGAACCCTCTCATTATTAGGGCAGTTAGAAGACATGTGTGTGTGTGTGTGTGTGTGTGTGTATATATATATAAAAGACGTGTGTGTGTGTATATATATATATATATATGTATATATATACACATACATATATATAGACAAGATGGCACAGATGAGTTGAATATGAAGGTATAATATCTAAAAAGAAATTAAGGGATGAGAGAGGAATGCACTGGGAGAAAGGGAAAGGTAGAATGGGGCAAATTATCTCACATAAAAGAGGCAAAAAAAGCTTTTACAATGGAGGGGAACATGGGGGAGGTAAGAGAGAGGGAGTGAACCTTACTCATTGGAATTGGCTCAAAGAGAGAATAGCATACACACTCAATTGGGTATGGAAATCTATCTTACCCTACAGGAAAGTAGGGGGGAAGGGGATGGTAATGGGAGTAATAGAAGGGAGGGTAGATTGGGGGAAGCTGTAGTCAGAAGCAAAACACTTTTGAGGAGGGACAGGGTGAAAGCAGAGAGAGAACAGAAAAAATGGGGAGTGAGGATGGAGGGAAATACAGTTAGCAATTGTAACTGAAAAAATTTAGAAGCAATTTTCTCTGATAAAGGTGCTCATTTCTCAAACTATATATAGAGAACTGAGTCAAATTTATAAAAATAACATAAAAGTAGAGGTAGTTTTTAATATCTAGCACAATGCTGGACACATTCCCCAACTGATAAATGATAAAAATATGAACAGTTTTCGGATGAAGTAATTTAAAACTATATCCATATGAAAAAAATCCTCTAAATCACTACTGATTGGAGAAATGCAAATCAAAGCAATTCTGAGGTAGTACCTCATACCTATTAAATTGGGTAATAGAACAGAAAAGGGAAGTGAGAAATACTGGAGGGAATGTGGGAAAAACGAGACATTAATGCACTGCTGGTGAAGTTGTGAACAGATTCAACCATTCTGTAGAACAATTTGGAACCATGTCCAAAGGCTATAAAACCATGCTCACCCTTTGCTGTAGCGATGCCACCACTAGGTCTGTATCTCAAAAGAGATAATAAAAAACAAAAAGAAAAGAACCTATATGTACAAAAATATTTATAGCAGCTCTTTTCTGGGGTCAAAGAACTAAAAATTGAGGGGATACCCATCAACTGGGGAATGGCTGAACAAGCTGTAATATGTGATAGTGATGGAATATTATTGTGCTATAAGAAATGATGAGCAGGATGCTCTCAGAAAAACCTGGAAAAACTTACAGAAGCTGTTGCAGAGTGGCATGTTCAGAGTAACAGCAACACTGTCGGATGATCAGCTATGAAGGACTTATGATGAAAAATGCTATCCATCCCCAGAGAAAGAGCTGATGGTATCTGAATACAGACTGAAGCATACTTTTTTTTTTTACTTTCTTTACTTTTCTTGAGTTTTTTTGTCTATGTTTTCTTTCACAACGTGACTAAAATGGAAATATGTTTTGCATGACTACACATGTATAACCTATTTGAAACTGCTTGCCTTCTCAATGAGGGGGGTGGAGATGGAGGAAGGGAGAGAATATGGAATTCAAAGTTTTAAAAATGTTAAAAATTGTTCTTACATGTAATTGGGGAAAAATAAAACACTAAACATTTTTTAAATAAAAGGTAATATGTGTTCTAAAATCACTATTGTATACAATGAAGAGATGCAATTGATGTAGTAGAAAGGTTGACCTCGTATTCAGAAAGACCTAATTCTAGTCCTGGCTATAGGACTTTTCTCAAGTTACTTCAGAGTTCTAGACAAATCTCTTAAAACTGTAAGTTATAGGCCTGGGATCCAGATTTTTTAAAAATGTCATCAAAATTCCCTTTTTCAATATAAGCCAAACTGTATTTAAAATATTGTAACCAGACTGTGACCAAGACTCATCTTCCTGAGTACAAATCCAGCCCCTGACTACAAATTCAGCCTCAGACACTGTGACGTTGGCAAGTCACTTAACCCTTTACCTCAACTCCTCATCTTTAAAATGAGCTAGAGAAGGAAATGGAAAACCACTCTAGTATCTTTGCCAAGAAAACCCCAAGTAGGGTCACCACTGAACAGCAAGAACATTTTTCAGTGTCAAGTCCTTTCCTCAAGGCCAAATTTCAAAAGACGCATCACAAGACTCTTAGCATGAAACTGAGTTTCACCTGTTTAGAAAAGCCTACCAACAGTAGCAAAAGTTTTTAAAACATATGCACTTAAAATCATGAAAATGTGTAGAAAAAATTCAACAATCTTACCTCTGAAAAATCATTCATTTCTGCTTTTCGTACAGCAGATTCTGCCATCCAATTCTTAAGCACATATCTAGGATTGACACCTAAATAAGATAAACAACCTTAAATCAAAAAGGTTTAAATAATGAATATTTCATCATGTAAATAGTTCTGTCAGAATAAACTATTAATAGTCACTATTTAAAAACAAAGGAAAAAATCAACCATGAGGGGAGCTCTCTGATATGGACAGGGGCAGACCCACAACTTGTCTGTCATTTATAGTTTTAGGGGCACTGAAAGTTTTAGTGACTTGCCAATAGTCGGAAACTAAAACAAATCAGGAGCAGGACTTAATCACAGGTCTCTTCCCGACTTCAAGACAAGCCCTCCATACACCACATTGCCTAACAAAATTGGGGTGCCCCAATTAGAGTGGATGCTATTACCAGAGCTTCTCTTATCTTTAAAATTATTTGAATTGAGACTATATAATAGTTTTAACCAGGTGTCTACCCTGAGAAAAAAGTACTTTTATCATGTTGTACTTGATACAGAAAGATAGCACTACTTACCATCAACATGACATTCGTTCTGAGTTGTTTTTGAATAATGGTGATAAATTTTTTGCAAAGAAACCTATATTAATTCAACTAGCATAAGCACCCTTTTAACCATGACATACAATTTGCATGATGGTTGGGAAAGCACAGGGCATAGGCCATAAAAGAAAAAAAGAACAAAGGTCATGGGTTGAATCATCCTGTTAGCTTTGTAACTGTAGTACTAACTCTAATTAGCAAAGTACTCAGCCAAAAGTCAAAGTCATAGAAAGTACTCAAACAAGACACAGACTTAAGGAAATTCTTCCTTGTAAATTAAAACCTATTTTTTTTTCTTCAGGAACATCTTGTCCTTTAACACTGCAATTGATGTTCCCAGATTCTCTAATAAGTTGGGAGAGGCGACAAATTGGAAGACGCCAATCAAACTACAGTTCACCTTCCCTTATTATTCCCCCTCCTGCCTCTTCCTGCATTTGCCAAATTTATGCCCCCACCCCCTCCAAAAAAATATGCCTAAAAACTTCCTAAGTGCAATATTAAAGAGAATTCTAAAAATAGGGATAAAAAGATTGCAGTTACCAATAAAGTTATGAGCTCCTTTAAGCACAAGATAGATTAAAACATTATTTGAACCACCATATTGAAAAGAGTTCTGGAAATAGCTTTTGGGAAACTATAGCAAAGGACAAAATGTGAAATTTCTCTGTGACATATCCAAAAAACAAGATAAAACAGCAACTGCAGAGTTAGCAAGGGAATTTTTAAAATGCTCTCTTATGCCAAAAAGCAAGTTAGAACAGATTTTAATCTGCTTTTTCCGTATGACTAATAGAAAATAAAAGCTACAAAATCAGTACAGTGTGTGTATCTCAGCTGGTAGAGATCTAGCTTAAACGTAGAAAAAAAGTTTACCTTTTATCAAGTGGTTTAAGGTGGTACAATGTGAGGGTAGTCTGCCCTTTGATAGATTCTAGTATTTGTATTTGTCCATAAACATTTTCACCCAAAAAACCTCATGGTGAAATATATTTAATTGTAATCAAACAGATTACCCTATGAAGGACACTGTAAAAGATCTAACAGAGTTATAATAAAAGACCCTCTTACCACGGGAGCTTACACAGAAGCTTTTTAGGTAAGCACAATGCACCCAAGTAATCTGTGAAGAGCATTCCAAGGACAACTAACTACTAATTGTGATGCAAGAGACACCAGAAAAGAGATCAAAGAGCATCCTATGGCCATTAGCCTTCCTACTGCTGCTTTCTGAGGCCCTAAATGCAGCCTGCATAAAAATTAAACATTCCCTACTCTTATGTACTGCCATGAACAGTCTTAAAAAGAAAAAAAGCATTTGCCATATGAATATAGCCTGAATAATTAGAATTACATTTTAAAATTATATTTATAATCAACTTTGTTTTATTATAAATGCATTTATTTTCTTGGCTAAACAATTTTGCTAGATTTTTTTTTAAATTTCTGGGAAATTACCTTTGTATCTTAAGTTTGGGATTCCCACCTAGGAATAGTTTGGGGAATCTCTCACTTCTGTGGCTCATTGCCCTCCACAAAAGCGAAACTTGGTAAGTTCAAGATCTGGCAATCCTCCCCTCCCCCCCCACCCGCTTAGAAGCACTCGGGCTCACAAGAATTCCAAACATCCAACAGTCTTATTCAAATGATAAAGTCTTAAATCAAATTCCGTCTAAATCCAAAATCATCACCACAACCTCAATCATGTACCATACACACACATACACACACCTCTCTTAAACATAACCACACTATTGAGGCATCATGGCCCAGTGCAGAAAGAGCTATTTCCAGAACCATGAGGATCCAAGTTCAAGTCCTACCTCTGACACACTGACCATGTGACTCTGAGCAAGTCCCTCCCCCTCTCAGTGCACTAGACAACTTTAAGCCTACAAATTGCAGAGAAGATGCCAGCCTGCCCTGGCAAAGGAAGCACCTTCTCAAAAGTACCCTACACCAGTAAGACCACAGGTCTAGTCTTCTATTCAGGAAACCTAACTACCCTGGGGTCAGGCCCAACCAAGGGAATAGGCCAGGGTTCGCTCCCTCACCAAGTGCTTCATACCTGGCTTCTTTTTTGCTAACAGGATCACTGCTCTCCTTTGTAGGCTAGATCCTGGGAGTTCTTCTCACCAAGGTCACTGTTCTCAGCTCTGCTTTACAGCTCTGTGCTGTTAGCTTTGTTAGAAGATAGCCCTAAATCACCTCCTCTTCCAAGAACCAGCTCTAACAGCTGCATAAAGCCAAAGTAACTATACACAGCTGTGATAGGAGAGTTGCGTCTCTCCATTTAAACCCCTTCTCCATTTCTATGTCTAGGTCTCACAACTCCATTCTCCGGAGACAGGGCCAATTAAATGAGTTTGTTTTCCAGGTCACACTGGCTCATGGTCACTTCAGAGCCATTTAGTGCCTTCCTCCCTTAGTACCTGCATGGTTCACCTTCAACTTGAACTGGCCTTTTCCGTTGGGTCTTTGCATTCAGAAAGGTATTCCTTCTTTCTTTCATTTATTTTTCTGTCTCCAGTCTTCTTTAGGGGAGACAATCTATTATGTAAACTGCCCTTGCCTACTTCTCGAAAACCTTCAAATAGGGAAGTGGGAAAGACCTGGAAGATCATTATGGTCACTTCTGTGCTTGCATGAGGAAAAGGGAGATCCTACCCTGAAAGTGAAAACTAAAGTCCCCTCTCTCTATATAAAACCCTGGTTAGTTACCTGGAAGAACATGTGCTTCAAAACAAAAAAGATGAGATGACTTATTTTGGGGTCATTAGTTGTATTTTCTTTAATGTTTGAAGGGCACTGTGGTTGTGGCGTATAGAGAATGGGTCTCAGCACTGAAAAGACATAAATTTGATTCTCATGCCACAAATATTTACTAGCATTATGACCACAGGAAAGTTACTTAACCTCTATAGGCTTCAGTTTTTTCCTCTGTAAAATGGAGATGATATCTGTAGCACCTAGCTCAAATGATATAATGTATGTCAAGTGCTTTGCAAACTTTCCAAGTTACAGATAAATGTTGGTTATTATTATTTTCTTTTGTCGAGATATTAGGAGACACCCTGTTTTCCAGAGCTAAAGCCCAGCAAGCAGGCTGTGCCCTGAGTTTGGCATAACAACAAGCCTCTGTGCTTATCCTCTGGAGGATCTCACCCTGTGGCAAAATCACATAATTATTGTATTGCTTTGACCAGCACCAGGTGTTCTCTGAGCTCGGACAAGCTCTGGTCATGAAGCCCTGCTAAGAATCAAACTTGTCACATTGCTACTGTTACCCATCATTGTCAGGGCTACAGTTCACTGTATAACCACTGGTAAAAGTATTGAGATCTCCGCACACTGCCTTGGGTCCCCCCACTAGGAGCAGAGCCCTGGCACCTGTGTCTAGGTCCCCTCCTTGCTTGCAAGCCATTTCCCTCACTTTGAAATTAAGCTTCTGTTTGATTTCTGACTCTCTTGTCTCTAAGCCTGCTCTGCTTGGCTCTGGCTACCCACAAGTTAGAGGCCTGTTCAGTCTGACAGACACTTAATTGGTGTCAGAAGTGGGACTGGACACTGAACTAGACCATTGGAATCTCTGGTATCAGTGGGAACAGACTAGGTGCCATCAAAGATTTATTGGAGCTCCTGACTTGGTGGAGCTCACCATTCTTTGTGAAGAAAACTCCAGGGTCCCTCCAGTGACCCGATTTGTCTCAGATCATTCTGGTAAGGATATCCTTTCCTAAATTGCACACCTCTGTAACTGTGTGCCCCTGTGTGGACTGTGACTGTGCGCTTTGTTAAAACCATCTGTGTCTGTATCTGTCTTGTCATTTTGTCTGTGTTTGTGTCTTTATAAAATGTAAAATGTCCATGTTGTTTTTGTGTTGTGAGCTAGATTCTGTTACCTTGAAAGATTTAAAATGTAGGCAGCCAGAAAAATTCCTAAGAACTGTAGCCAGAGAATTTAGAACACTGGGAAAGATTAGTGAACTTTCATAGTTGAAGCAACTGTCCCAGTAAGCAGGACTAACTCCCACTTTAGGCTTTCCATGAAAGATTAGGTTATAAGAAAAAAGAAAAAACCTGTAAGACATTTTTTCCTGTCATTTCAGCTTTGGCTATATTGGAATTACAGAAATAAAGTCAGATAATCAAAGTTTGTAGAACTGATAAAAACATCTTGGTAGATTAAAGAGTTTGGAAATTAATCATTTTAAGATGCAAAGGAGAACTCCTGAGACTTTGGGATAATTCCAGGAACTCACTCCCTTCTGAAATATCTTAGTAAGTTTTAGAGTACCACTCTGTAGAATTTGTTTTAAGGAAAAATAAGGATTAGATTTTTAAAAAGTTTTAAAAGTAAATGACAAGATTAATAACTTCATTGTTCTAGGCCAGTGAAGGAAGGCTGCTGGTTTGGAAGTCATTCCAGAATGAAGAAAAAAAAACAGACAAAAGGTTTGCACCTTACAGCTACCTCTTGTTAACCCTTCCTTGACATTTCTGACCATGGAAAGACAAAAGATTGTTTAAACCAAAGATCTCTTGTAACTCCCCAGGTCGGAGACCTTTTCCCTCTCCCTGTTAACCCCTCTCATCTCAGATCTGGTTTCCCAAATAAAGATGTTTGTTTTTTTAAATGCTGGAAAAATGAAGAGAAACTTGAATTATGTTCCCGCTGCAGAAACTGATTAGCTGTGTCATCTTAGGCCAGTTATCTTATATCTTCCCCCATCCCAGTTTCCTGATCTATAACAAGAAAAATAATAATGGTACCCACTTCCCAGGGTTGTTGTGAGATCAGAATAATATAATGATTGTAAAATACTTAACACAGTGACTGGCACATGCTAAGCACTACATTATTTCTTTAGTTGAATGTAATTGTTACATAGCTGATAACTCTAAAGTGGTTTTAAAAGGCCAAAGGTAATAAGATTAATGACTTTTATATGGGATAATTTGGAAATTCAATTGATGTCATCTGAAGTTTTGTTTCATGTTTTAAATATATATTGTTTGTGTTATTATTGTATTTCTAAATTCTCTTATATTGAGAAATTCAAGAGACCTTTGTAACAGTAAATGCTGTTAGACAAAACAACTTTTTAATTTGGATACTGTTACACATGAATTGGGTTTTTTTTAAAGGATGTGATAAAAATAGATATGAGGAAACTTAAATATTTAATGAGGTATATTTTGTTAAAAACAGTAATAATATATAATAGCAAATTTTCATTTAAAATTCTTGGCTATCATGAAAGTATATGGGGTGATTTACAGGTGTAACTTCATCATATTAATGATGAGTGAACTATCAGGTATTTGCTGTATGTCTGAAGCCCCAGAGTATGGGTAGTTTTAACTTATAAGTAAAAGATAAATGAAATGTTAACTGTTAGGGAAACATCAGGAAAGATATTCAAGCCCTAAGTTTTGGTTAGTGAAATTTTGCTACTTAAAATAAAAATTCTTAGGACCATAATTTAGGTCCTAAGAACCTAAGGACCTTAGGACCATGTCCTGAGCTTTGATTACAGGGATAGTTGCCTGAACTGTCATAATGCCATTACTAGAAAACAGCATGTGCTGCAGTCTGGGAACTACTAAAGGTAGTTCTATCTTCCCATTATGCTATTTCCTTTCTGAAAAGGAAAATTTCCCTCCTGGTTAATCCTGAGTCTTGCTTTTAATACCCCATAACTACATGATTGGCTGTCAGATATGACTCCTGCCTGAAATCAAACAGAGTTAAGGGAATTTTTCCTCCTGTTACAATATATGTACAATGTTATACCTGTGTCCCTTTTTCCTTTTATAGCAAATTTCTATAATCAAAAAGTTTTGTAAGTAGAATGCTAAATCTATTAAATAAGAGATTGATACTGGAACACGTCTGGGTTACTATCATAGAATGCAAGTATGAATATCTTACAATTTTAACCTGTATTTGTGGTCAAATTATAATATAAGTATGATATTCTCCTAAGGGGGAAATGATTAGACAAGGTAATAAGAGAAAGATGTAATGTGAAAGTTTTCTAAATAAATGGAATAGTAAATGTTGAGAAAACAACAGGATTAGATTATTGACTTCCTAATTTATGTATCATGGAAATTCAAGCTTTGAGTATGTTTTGGTAGTAAGTTCTCAAAATTGGATTAAGGATTTTACACATAAATTATATTGATAATGGTAAAGAAAGTGGAATTATTTTAAAGTATCTGTCTGATCATTTTAAAGGGCAGAAGAGTACAGTTGGACCCTCACAAATTTTTAAAAGAATTCTGTATCAGGTACAGGATTTGGGTAATGATAGAAACAGCAAATGGAATAAACTGAAATTCTCTGAAGTTTCAAGACTGAAGAACAAAATTTACTAAATTATATGATGTCAAAATTATCTAGGAACCTCTAGATTTAGAACTAGAAAAGCAGAGCCCCCGTTAGAGCTGTCCTGAGAATAAACCCTATTGTCCAAGAAAAATGTCTAGGGATCAGATAACTACAGGAGACATCTGAGACTCAAATGTGATGATTAAATGGATATTGGGAATGGGTTACTAGGATACAAGGAGACTTGATGTTAATTATTGTTGTGTTTGTCCTTCATTTTTGAAGAGGATCATGACATCAGAGAGTGATGACATGACTTGCAGTTGACTTTGATTTGAGTGAGGGAGGGCTGTGGAAAGTCACCAGCCTCACTCTCTCCTCCAGAGCCATCTGGGTCCAGTGACCAGATATTCATCAGGATGACTAGAGATGACCCAGGATGCAATGGGAGACTCTGGCCTTTAGGCTAAGGCCTTTTCAGGTTCTCACTTTGAGTAAGGTAGTACCCATTCAGGGAACAGACCTCTTTAAGAAGTGATTCAAGGGATGGTCCCTTTAATTAAAAAAAAATCAAACTGGGACGGGAAGACTCTCAGGGTCACATATTGATAATAATTATCATATTGCTTTGGTCTCCTGTTTTAAGATGTTTTAAGTTTTCTTGGTTACTTTGGTGATATGTAAATCTCTCTTCTCAAAACTAGTCCACTTTGAGAGCCCTCTAAGTAGATTGATCTGTAATATGACATTAACGTTTCCTGACTTAATGTGGTTAAGATTATGAATTAATGAAAAACCTTATTATGGTGTTTGAAGCTAGCCCTGCATGGCTGGGAAACTGCATCTCCATGTGCTGTTCAGAGATCCTTAACCAAGGACCTATGTTATGCTGACCAGAAACTCAGATCCAAAGACTGATGCAAGGAGTTTTCTTATTTGAAAACTGGCCCTATACTGATCAATCAATCGTTGTTTCTAAGGACCCCACCAGGTTCCTCTGACTATTCCCACAGCTGCCAAACTTGTGGGGTGTGGACTCCTCAATCATCTGAAGAAAGCCCCTACTCCTGAGTGAATGGCAGAAGCCTCCAGGGACCTCAAGGTTCCTCTAGTACAGACCCAGAAGCAGGTGAACCTCCAGGTGAAACAGCTGTCCCAAGATGCCAGACAAGGGCTGAGTATATTGTCCTAGTTTCTTCTCCCTTTTGTTATGTGCCCTGATTTAAGTGTGTGTTGGCATTTTCTCCTTCTACATTCTTGTCCAGCCTCTCTCTTCTGCTTGCAAGCAAAAATGGCAAGCAATGATACCTGGGACACACATCCCCAGTAGGTTCCCTCAAGGAACTGGCCTCCTGGGAACTGGCCCAAGTGGCCTCTCGTGGCATCTTGGCTTATACCTGCCTCTCTTATTGGCCAGAAGAGTTTTCCAGAGCCAAGGCCCAGCAAGCAGGCTGTGCCCTGAGCTTGGCATAACAACCATCCTTTGTGCTCACCCTCTGGATGATCTCACCCTCCGGCAAAATCACATAATTATAGTATTGCTTTGACCAGCACCAGGTGTTCTCTGAGCTCGGACTAGCTCTGGTCATGAAGCCCTGCTAAGAATCAAACTTGTCACATTGTTGCTGTTACCCATCATTGTCAGGGCTACAGCTTACTGTACAACCACTGGTATAAGTATTGAGCTCTCCCCATACTGCCTCAGGTACCCCCATGAGGGGCGGGGCCCTGGCCTCTGTGTCTCGATCCCTCCTTGCTTGCAATCCTTTTCCCTTACTTTGAAATTAAGCTTCTGTTTGACTTCTGACTCTCCCATCTCTAGCCTGCTCTATTTGGCTCCGACTACCCACAGGTTGGAGCAGGCCTGTACAAGCTGCAGCCCTTGGGCTGCTTGCCAGCACGCCAAAGGATTTCAGGTTGGCCCACAAAAAATGCAGAGGAAAACATCTTTTGTACGTAGAGGAAATCCTTGGCATGCTGGCAAGCAGACACGGGCTGGAGCTTGTACAGGCCTGGTTCAGTCCAGTTGACACCTTACATGTACAAAATTTAAAGCACAGAAAAGACCATTCATCATCTACTAATATTTATAGCCACAAATACTGTATCATTAGTAATGTTATCTTTAAAAAGATATAAATAATAAATACCAAAGACCAAATCTTGCTCACCATCTCTGAACACATCATGTAATGTGTTATTAAGTGTTGACGTGCTGAGTATTTTGGAGAGTTAATAAGAAATGTTCACTGCCTTTATTTTCAGTTTGCTTTTTTAAACTCATGGTTTTCATTAATAGGCATAATTCTTATTTAAATTCTGTTCAATTCAACAGGCATTTTTGTTATTAAGTACCTACTCTGTGCTAGCTGCTGTGGATACAAAGTAGCATCAGGAACACAGCTCCTTCCTGAAAGAAGCCTGTTTGGTCTTTTGTTCACTGAAATAGCGTATCTGCTGAGGAAAAATCAAACATAAATTAAAAGTATCACTTCCAGCCAAAATGGCTGCCAGAAAAAAGGCGCAGCTCCGATATACCTACTCCAGCAAAAACCTTAAATTCTTAAGAAACTGACAATGATTACAAAATCCAGTGAGAAATTACGACTTCTGCTCCAGAACTGCATAGCAATAATTAACCCGGAGCAAAACAGTAATAGGAACAGCAAAGAAGGCTACCAACAAAGTCTGACAACATAAGTACAAGCAGCCTCCCAGTGCAACCAGAGATGAGTCAGAATCTGGAGGCAATGAGAATGGATAGCTCCTAAAAGAAAACCCTAGGTTGACAGAAACCAGGCCTTAAAAGTCCCAGGGAATGGCAGCAACCAACCATTGTGGCATGGCAGTGCCCAGACTGAGACAGACCAGGCACCCACGATGCTTCTATCTCTAGTACTTGACCTGAGGTGCCACAGAGGCCCTGAAGATCTGGCCCTTTAAAACTCAAAGATCCAGGGGAGCCTAACCCCAAGAGGTGGAAGTCAGTCAAAGAACCCAGATGACCTGGAACAAAACTACACAAGGCTGGCCATTCCACCCAAAAGCACAGTAAGGAACAATGCTTCATCCTGAGACAAAATCCTAATTCAGAAACTAAGCCTGAGAGATGAGTCAACCAAAGACATAAATCATACAACCATTAAAGCTTCAAATTGCTACTAAGTTATTAAAACCTAAAACTGCAGAAAGACTTTTAGGACATCCTGTATAAAAACTGTTCTACATCTAGAGATCCCCCAAAAGGAGAGTGTTTATATAGCAATATAATCAGAGTCTCAAGGGGGAAAAATGGATTTTCTACTACGACTATAAGAATACCTAGAAGAAATAAAGCAAGAGATGTTTAAAAGAGGAAAAAAAAAGACTGGAGAAAAGAACTGAAAGGATTGCAGATCGCTTAGGAGAAAAACAGTCAACCTTACTCAATTAATGGACTCCCTGGAAACTAGGGTAGAACTAACAGAAATCAGTAACTCCATGAGACACCAAGAAATATTAGTAAAAAATCAAAGACTAAAAAAATAAAACAAG
This sequence comes from Trichosurus vulpecula, assembly GCF_011100635.1. Lineage (NCBI taxonomy): Eukaryota > Metazoa > Chordata > Mammalia > Diprotodontia > Phalangeridae > Trichosurus > Trichosurus vulpecula. Next base: position 66,430,642 of record NC_050577.1, read on the forward strand.
AAAATGTAAGATACCTAATACAACTGACATAGAAAACAGATTAAGGAGACATGGTTTAAGAATCATTGGACTTCCTGAAAGAATAAAAAAGTCTGGGCACTATATTTAAAGAAATCATAAAATCTCTACATCTTCTAGAGTCAGAGGGCAAATTGAAGACAAAAAGTATACACCATTCACCTCCCAAATGTCATAGCAAAATTCCTGAGCTCTCACTTCAAAGAAAAAAATACTGCAAGGATCCCAAAAGATGCAGTTTGAGTACCAAGGAGCATAGTCAGGATTACACAATACTGGCAGTTTCTACCATTAATGACAGGATATCTTGACTACAGTATTCCAAAAGCATACAACATAGGCTTTCCCTTAGAATCATTTACCTATGGTCTATACTTTGTTGATGTTCCATATTCCTGAAAATGGAGAAGACCATGATATAAAAAAGATATACAATCAAGATTAGTACCAACAATAATATTCCCTGAAAAGCTGAGTATAATTCTACAAAGGAGGAAAGTGCCTGTAATGAAATAGAAAAATTTCAAGGATTTCTGATTAAAAGGCCAAAGCTAAGTAGAAGCTTTGAAATGTAAACATAAAAGTCAAGGGAAAACTAGGAAGGTAAATTTATTTGAGTAAATGGAAGAGCATGTATGATGATGTGGTGCTAACATTCTGATGGAGAAAAAGGAAACAAGTGTCCCTTTAGAACATTATTGTCAACAAAGGGTAATGAAAAAGTTAAATAAGAAAAACAGGTTCTGGTAGTGGACTTGTTCTTTTCTGAGAGTTCAAAGAGGAGGAAAGAAAGGAGTGTAAAAGGAATACACTAATATAGAAAGGAGGAAGGAGATGATAGAACTTCCTAGTTTTCATAATGGGGTATATAAGAATAATATACCAGAATGGAAGAAGCGGTAAGGAGTGTGGACATTAGCTAAATCTCACACTTTTATCTGAAACAGAAAAAGGAAGGTTGAAACGCACATACACACACACACACACGCACGCACGCACGCACACACAGAGTTTGGTGTTGAAATACATCAACCTCAACGGATAACATGGAGGGGCTCAAAGGAGGGGCTAAGAGAAATGCTAATATTGGGGAGGGAGTAGTGGCAAGCAAAGCTAAACTTCCTGATCTTGAAGGGAAAAAAATTTTAAAAGACCTAGAATCTAATGGTGTTCCTCTCAATTTGGGAATGGCTAAACAAATTGTGATCTAGGGGAGTAGTGTAATATCACTGGCTCATAAGAAGTGACAAAAGAGACTATTTCAGAGCATTCTGGGTAGTATGAACCAATACATAGTAAAATGACCAGGACCAGGAGAACTGTAACAACATTCAAAAGAAAAATGGCTTTGAAAAAGACCTCAAAACTCTGATCAAAGCAATGACCAATCATGTCTCCAGAAGATCTATGATAAAGTATGTTGCCCACCTCCTAACAAAGGTAGTGGACTCAGGGCATGGAAAAAGATTTTTGGACATGACCACTGTGTGTTTTGCTTGACTCTTTATTTTTTCGTCAATTTTTAATTGTGTAGATTTGGAGGAGGTAACAGTAATAATTCCAAAAAAGAGAAAGAGAGCCACTGAAATATTTTTTAAATGCAGAGAAGAAAGTAGAAGGAAGTTCAGAAGAAAGTACAAATAAGCAGGGCAGTTTTCAAGGTAACAAACACGTGGAATCTGTTACTTTTTTTAAGCAAGCTGTATAATATGGAGATTGATGGTTTCATATACAATCTCTTTTGTGTTCTGCTTTGAAAATCTCTTTTTGGGGCCATTTAAATTCAAAATAAAAAAAATTTAAAAAAGCAAACAGCACAACATTTGCATGTCTTCATCAGTACTTTCTTCACAATCTCACAACAATTCAAACATCCATTTTCTATTTACAAGTACAAGTGAGTAATGGAGGGCCAGTTTTTATCATGACTGCTCCCGCGGTGAAACTGAATACTGAAGAGACTGGATCAGGTGCCAACCCTGAAAGGCCAGATCCTTCCTTATTCCTGGAAGTGAAAGATCTGGTAAGATGGTCCAGGATTTCTACAGCCCAGGGTAAATATGGAGATCCTAGCCCAATCCTAGTTCATCTCTAATCCAGTAGACCATGGAAGGATTTTATGAGTTTGGACCCAAACACAAAGATTTGTGGATCAGGTACGACCTAATACTAGCTGCTTCAGTTAAGAACACATTCTTTCACATTTTTATGGGCCTCACAACAGGGCCAGAATTTTGTCAGCCTCCAGAAATAGCAGAGTGGCACATAACATAGGCCGTCCCTTAGGATCATTCACCTATGGTCTACATTTTCTATTACTGTTCCACGTTGCTGAAAATGGAGAAGCCATGAAGTGGTTTGGTCCAGGCACCAAAGACCTTGGTCCATCTGAGTTTCTCTTCTCAAACAATCCCTATAATTGGCACATCAGATTCTAAGAAGTATGTAGAATCTGGAATATTCCCAGTTTTTATTATGAAATGAACATATATTCCAATCTAATGAATATAGTGCAGAATAAATTTTAATTAGGAAGTTAAAATCTTGACAGCAAATATTCAAATGACTATAGAACCAAAACTAAATAATTCTAAAATAAAAACACTTGGGTCTCCTAGGAAAGCACATTAATATTTGATGAATATAAATTTTTAAAATAGTTACATCTTCCTCATTCTCCTTTGGCAGGGACATTGTTTTGGGAACAATTTATATATAAGATATCACATATGAACTTATTAAAACTAAGGTAGTATGCCTTAAAATAACTTAAAAATTATGTGATGAAATAGAGAACGTCACATAATCCTTATTCCAAAGCTTATACATATTCTTAAATTCATTCTAGTTAAATGAATACTCAGTGCCCTTACAACCATTTTCAGATTAAAAACTTTTGTTGCTTGAAAATATTTTTCAAAGCTGACTAAATATATCAATTGACTCACTTACTTGTCATTCTTTTTCTTCTTCTGGAATCTGAGTCATTCATGTTACTAAATATGAACATACAAAAGAAAAAATTGATCATCAACTATGTCTTTTTATTTGTATATATTACTTTTCATTTTTAAAAAAAGTTTTATTGATGTTTTATTTTTACTCTATAGACATTTACAGATTACTCCCATTTTGTAAGGTCTCTTGTAACAAAATAAAAGTTAAGTAAAACTAATAATACAGTAACTTCATTTGAAAGTGAATGCAGGACCAAATGAGATAGAGAACATCATGAAATGCAAAATGGATAGTTGTGATTTCATTAAATTGAAAAGATTTTGCACAAACAAAGCCAATGCAACCAAGATTAGGAGGGAAGCAAAAAACGGGGAAGAATTTTCACAACTAGTGTCTCTGATAAAGGCCTCATTTCTAAAATATATAGAGAACTGAGTCAAACTTGCAAGAATATAAGTTATTCCCCAATTGATAAATTGAAATGAACAGGCAGTTTTCAGTGGAAGAAATTAAAGCTATCTATAGCCATATGAAAAAATGCTCTAAATCACTACTGATTAGAGAGATGAAAATCAAAACAACTCTGATGTACACATCACACCTATCAGTTTGGCAAACATAACAAAACAAGAAAATGATAAATGTTGGAGATGTGAGAAAGTTGGAACACTAATCACTGAGCTGATCCAGCCATTCTGGAGAGCAATTTGGAAATGCCCAAAGGGCTATAAAAATGTGCATATCCTTTGACCCGCAATACCACGTCTAGGGCTGTATCCCAAAGAGATCATAAAAACGGGAAAAGGACCCAAATGTACAAAAACATTTATAGCAGCTCACTTTGTGGTGGCCCAGAACTGGAAATTGAGGGGATGCCCATCAATTGGGGAATGGCTGAAGAAGTGGTGATATATGAATGTATGGAATGTAATGTAATGGATGTAATGGAATACTATTGTGTTACAAGAAATGATGAACATTGGACTTCAGAAAAGCCTGGAAAGACTTCTATGAACTGATGCTGAGTGAAGGGAGCAGAACCAGGAGAACATTGTACACGGTAACAGCCACAGTGTGCGAGGACTGATTTTGATAGACTTAGCCATTCTCAGCAATGCAAGGACCTAAAACAGTTCCAAAGGACTCATGATGGAAAATTCCATCCACATCCAGAAAAAGAACTATGGAGTCTGAATACAGAGCGATGCAGACTATTTTCTTTTTTTGTTTTGTTTTTTTTTTCTTTCTCGTGGTTTCTCCCATTCGTTTTAATTCTTCTATACAACATGACTAATGTGAAAATATGTTTAATAGGAATGCATATGTAGAGCCTATATCAGATTGCAGGCTGTCTTGGGGAGGGAGGGCTAGAAAATTTAAAACTTACGGAAGTAAATGTTGAAAACTAAAAATAAACAAACTAATAAAAAAAAGTGAAAGCAGGGCAGTTAGGTGGTGCAGTGGATAAAGCACCAGCCCTAGAATCAGGAGGACCTGAGTTCAAATGTGACCTCAGAAACTTACTAGCTGTATAACTCTGGGCAAATCACTTGACCCTGACTGCCTCCAAAAAAAAGAAAATGAATGCAATGTTCCACTTCTGTAGCAACCCTCCCCCATTCCCTCACTCTATTTTTTTTAAATTAATAGCATGCTTTATTACTGTTCCTCTGGATTCATGAATGGATTATATTGATGAATTGTAGTTACAGCTTTCAAAGTTATTTTTACAGTATCATTATATAAATTGTCCTCCTGGTTCTGTTCATTTCATTCTTCATGAGTTTATAAAAGTCCTCACAATTGTTCACTTTTATAATATTGGCATTATAGTATAAATTGTTCTGTTTTCACCTACTTCAATGCATCAGTTCATGTAAATTTTTCCATGTCTTTCCATGTCTATTTCCTCATTTCTTACAGCACAATAGATTTCCACTTCATTCATACACCACAATTTATGTAGTCTTTTGTTAACTATGCATCCCCTTATTTTCCATTTTTGCCAATACAAAATAATTATTTTATAAAAATATTTTAGTAATAATAAATATTTTTATGCATACAGGACCTTTCTCTCTTTCTCACAGCACAGTGGATAGAGCTGTGGACCTGGAATTAGAAAGACATGAATTAAAATCTGGCCTCATACACTTACTAGCTGTGTGATCCTGGGCAAATCACTCAACCTTGGTTTGCCTCAGTTTCCTCATCTGTAAACTAACTAAAATAATAGTGCCTACCTCTCAGGGTTGTTGTGATGATTAAACGAGATCAGATTTGTAAAAATCACTTAGCACACAGTAGGCACTATCTAAATGCTTATTCCTATCTTCTTTCCCCTTTCTTTACTCTCTTTTGGGTACAGTCCTAGCAGAGTTGTATAAGCAGGATAAAAAGGGCATGCATGCACTGTTTAGTAATTTCTTGTGTATAATTCCAAACTGCTTTCCAGAATGGCTGTACCAGTTCACAGGTGTACCAACAGTGCATCAATTTTCTAAAACACAGTTTCTATGACATTCAACATTTTTCTTTTTTGTCATCTTCACCTCTCTGATACGTATGAGGCAAAAGCTCAGAATAGGTTTAGTTTGCATTTTTTCTAATTAGTAGTGATTCAAAACATTTTTTCATATGGCAAGAGATAGCCTGGGTTTCCTCCCTTGAGAACTTTCTGTTCTTATCCTTAGATCACTTATCAATTGGGAAATGGTTTTTTTTCTTATAAATTTGAATCAGTTCTCTACATATTTTGGAAATGAGAACCTTATCAGAGAAATTTGCTGCAAAGATTTTTCTTCTCCAGTCAATTCTTTCCCTTTTAATCTTAGCTTTGTTAGATTTCTGCAAGAAAAAAATTAATTTTATGCAATTAAGGTTACCTATTTTTTTCTTCTGTGATCCTCTCTCTTCCTTATTTGGTCATGAACTTTTCTCCTACCCATAGATCTAATAGGCAATGTTTCTCTAATTTATTTATGATGTGACCTTTTATATCTCAGTCACATATATATATTTGGAGCTTTAACTTAGTAGAAGATCTAAGATGTTGGATTAAATCTAATTTCTCCCATACTGCTGTTCAGTTTTTCCAGAAATTTTTGTAAATCTTTATCCCAATAGATAGGGTCACTGTTTATCAACTACTAGAAAACTGGATACGTTTCTTCTGTATGTTGTGCAGCTAATCAGTTACACTGATTAATGAATTTTTATATCATTATCAAATTATTTTAATTTCCTTAAAACAGTATATGGTGTATATATATATATATATATATACACACACATATATATAACAGTACATATGATATATGCATATATCCTATATATATGTATATAGATAAACAAGGGCTAAATTATGTGTAATGATGATAAACTAGAAGCCTTTTCAATAAATTCAAGGGTGCAGTAAGGATCTCCACTGTCACATTTCTATTTGACCCAGTAATAGAAATTCTGGTTTTAGCAATGATAAGAAAAAAATGACGAAATAATCATAGGAAAAGAAGAAACAAAATTATCACTTTGTAGAAAATATTATGGTCTACTTAAAGAACCCTACAGAGTCAACTACAAATTAACTGAAACAATTAACAATTTCACAAACTTGCAGAATATAAAATAAATCCACACAAATCATCAGCATACAAGGTGATACCAATTAAAAATTCTGCAGGAAGAGAGAAAGAAAATTTCAAGATACATACAAGGACTATTTAAATACAACAACAAACCAATGGTTACAGAAATAAAGACAGACCTAAATGTAAAAATATTAATTGTTCAAGGGTAGGACAAGCCACTATAATAAAAATGAAAATACTACCTAAATTAATTTACTTATTCCATTCCATACCAAACTATCAAAGCATTACTTTACAAAACTAGAAAAAATAATAACAAAATTCATAGGGAGGGGGAGAAAGGTCAAAAAACTCAAGGGAAATAATGAAAAGAAATGGAAAGGAAGGGGGCCTAGCAGTACCAGATCTCAAACATGACTGTTTTTCATGTTAATGCCATGGCTTCATTGTCCTAGACCCCAAATTTCAATATTATTTATGAGATCAGAGGAGAAAAAAAAGTTGTGTCGGAAGACGAATCAAGTGAAACTTCCTCATGAGTAAAGCAATGGATAGATGAGATGAGCAGACGGTGTCTCGGAAGTAACAAATATGAACTTAGACTTTGAGGAACAGTGGAGGATAGAAGGGCCTGGCGTGCCATGGGGTCGCGTGGGGTCCATGGGGTCGCAAAGCGTTGGACACAACTAAATAACCGAACCACAAAACCATGTATCAATCCAATTTTTGTGGCATAGAGCCCTGGGCTCTTTGAGGCCAGTCTGGCTTCAGACACTAGCTAGGTGATCCTGAGCATGTCATGTAACTGCTGTCTGCCTGTAAAACAGGGATAATGATAGCACCTACCTTCCAGAGTTGTTGTGAGGCTCAAATGAGAAAATAATTGTAAAGTGCTCACCACAGAGCCTAGCACATAATAAATGCTACATAAATGTTAGCTATCATTGTTATTATTATTATTAACTATATATGTTTGACAAAAGCCCAAGTGTTGTCAGTATTTCAAAAAAATAGGTCACAAATACCACAAATGGTAACTCCTTCATTTATTCAGCGTCATCCAAAAGTTAGGTATTCTGTATATTTTTTCAGGTAGCTGACAGTTTTATCCTATTAATTATTAAACCTTTTCCTATCTGAATCATTTTGGAAGTAAATCTTTCTAAAACATACTTAACATACTTCCCTACCTGAAGTATAGAAGGCATCAATATTTCAAAAGTAACCTCTGTCCCAAAGCCCATTGGAATGGGCCTGTCTCCTTACTGGTGCCCTTAATAAAGGGGGGTGGGGCGAGTATGGGGTTGGTAAGAGGCAACAGCTTTAGCTGTCCATCAGTCCCCCTCTGGGGATACTTCAAGCAGCCCAAGTGAGAATCAGCTTCCAGTTTCAAGAAAGAAGACTGAAGAGGCCAACTTCACTTCAGCTTGCTGAAAGAAAAGACATGAGAAGAGTGAGTGGTCTTCATTAAGTCCCTATCCCTAATTTGCTACTCTGGAGGCTTGGAGATGGATTTACCATTGGGTGAGATCCAGGATCCTCCGTCTTGACTGAGCTGAGTTATCTTGCTCCTAAATAGAAGAGCTCTCTCACTCTGTGTTGTCTGGTATATATTCTCTTATACATACTTTCTCTGATTTCTATTTTGCTATGATTTGGATAAATGGGTTTCTTTGCTATTCTCAACATGTGTTCATTGTGGAAGTGATATTAGGTAGGAAAGGGGTCAAGCTTTGGATATAGAGCTTTCCCCACAAATGACAAAGCAATAAAAAATCAGATGAAACCTAATATCCCCTAGATCAGGGCTATCCAAAACACGGGCTGTGCGCCCCCATGCAGCCTGCCTGTGTCCACCACAAGCACAGAAATCCACACAAATGCTTTAAAGTATTTATGTCAATTTCCACTCCCATAGTAGACACAGGCTGGCTGCACAAAATCACACTGCCAGCCACTTGCGGCCCACAGGCCGCACTTTGGACAGCCCTGCCCTAGATGAACAATAATTAAGGAAGCAGACAGATATATGTCTAGCCTGGTACCCCCAATCCTGGCAGGAAGGAAAGTCTCTCTTGGAGAAGGATTGGGGGAGAAGAGGCTAGACATAGCTATTCTGCCTCCTTTCCAAACACACACAGTGACAGGCCTCACTCCATTTGTGGGGCTCCCATCCCCCACTACATAGCCTTACACAAAGATCTGTAATTTTGTCCTTGTGGGTACTCTCTTCACCAGCGTACATCACAACCGAACCCGTTTGACTTAGATGAGAACTCAGGATCACCTTCACTCCACAACTTGGCAACAGGGAAAGACTGAAGGCTCACATTCTAATAAATGTAAGTTTAGCCTTTTCCTAGGGACTTAGTCACCACCATGAAATATCAGTTTCTGTGCCTCTGTCATGAGGTCTGTAGGGCTGTTTCTCCCTATGATAATTTTTTTTAGCTTGTCTGCGTGCATTTCCTAATTTTCCTGCCTTCTCACTATCACAACCATCAGCCACCACTTCTACACTCTCGCCCCAGCCCACCAGAGCCACCCTAACAGAACTTTCATTTCCTCAGCCTTACTCTGTTGCCTCTCATTCGTTGTGCATTTGGAAACCAAATAATCAGTCTCTCAGAATTGGGTCTAACATAAAAGTAGACATTTCCTGGACTGAGTTTTAGGAGTTGGCCTATGATGACAGTGTAGTTGTAACGCACGGATTAGGGCATCTGTTTTGACTGTGTAAATGAATTTTTTACTCATTTTCCGGTTCTCAGGTAACTAAAATTGCTGAATAAGTGACTCTGGATAAATGAAGGATTACCATAGTACTTCAAACAATGCAAAGTACTCAAGGGAACAGAAGAAGTTACATTGCTAGGTGTATAAGGTTGTGTTACAACAGCTTTCTAAGATGGATTGCCTTACCTCTTCAGTCTCAAAAGGTACAGGGTCACCCAGTCAGAAAACAGTTCTTGCCTTGAAAGTGTTTTTAGTGCCCAAAATTCCTAAATGAAAATATATTTTCAGATGCTTATAATACTACTACTTAGTTTTCATATCATTTCATATTCCCTTCAAACTGCTTATTTATGCTTTTCTATGATTCTGAACACCCCCGACACATTTTCACCTGGTGTCCTATCAGGACCTCAAACTTAGCATGCTTACATAAGCAAACTTACCAAAATTCAGCTCATAATCCACTCCCCAAAATTACTACTTTCCATCACCTAACTACCCTAAGCCCTTTGCCTCTTTTCACAACATCAGTACTTAGCTCAGTGCCTGGCACATAGTAGGCGCTTAATCAGTGTTTACTGATTGATTGATTGATTGATTCTATGATCCCAACTCAAGTGCTATCAATTCCCTAAGTTCTTTCCTGATTCTGCCTAGATGAAAATCACTTATTATCCCTCTGGTGACCTTGCCTGGCACTTTGTGCCTCCCCGCTGCATTTTTACTTTCTAGCTGGTATTATAGTTTCTTATGTATGTCTCATTGCCCCTACTGGGATTAAAATCAATGAGGGCCAGGCCTGTGGCACACTTTCCTTGGTATTATCTTCTGTATCTAGCGTAGTGCCTTGCACATTTAATACCGACTATTCAATGCTAAGTACTATAGTGCCCAGGTTATTTGAAAAGGATGCTCTTTTGAAATGAATTAATACAGATCTCTTTTTTGACCTTACATCATTCTAAGATTAAATACATGGAAATCCCTTTCATTGGCAGACTCTGCTTTAAGAAACACAATATACAAAAACCTCAGCTTTCCAAACAGATGACAAAAATTTACTAAGTGTGTGTTATGTGCCAGGCCTGGTGCTAAGCACTGGGAGAGAGAAAAGCAAAAATGAAACGCCTCAGGTACTCAAGGAGCTTACTTTCTACCAGGGGAAACAATATGTAGATCTTTAAGTAAATACAAAATAAACACAAGATTTGATGAGGGGAGGGTAACCTGGAGGCGGCACTGGAGCTGCTAGTCTTCAAAGGAAGCTAGTGATTCTAAGAGGCAGAAGTGAGGCAGAAGAGCATTCAGGTGTTCGGGACAACCTGTGCAAATCAATTTTAATCAGCAATTTGGTTGTTTTCATACAAAGGAATGAAAACTTATAGAAAATAAAGAATGGACTCAAGCTTCCTATTAGTTATCAAATTTTTACATATTAATTCATTGAACTACTGATAGTCACAGACTTTTCTGGAGTATGGAGCCTCTCAGAGCACTACCAAAAAACTTGGATAGAATTTTTTTCTCTCAAGTCTAAACAAGTTACAGACTACTACTAGATCATAAAATATAGCCGGGATAAGGAAGACAAATATTGTAAAATGTTTTTTCTATTATTTAAAATTCACAAGATTTCTTAACTATTCTTTTGTCATAGAAACGGATAGGAATGAACTGAAAATGAACATGGTTCTATAGCAAAGATGTTTTCTGATCCACCTTCATTCCCTGAGAGTAACAAGGCTCTGAAGAAAATCAGTATTATTTTTTAAAGTGCTAATCAAGTGTTTTATAATCAAAGGTTTACTTATATAAATGCTATTGCTGGCAGTAACTGTCAAGATGAATCTCAGAATACAAATTTTATGTAGTTTCTTAGCTTACTGAGTCTGAATAAATATTCCAGCGGTCTTGATGGTCCCAGAGATCTGTCCCTAATCTGTTGCTGGGTTTGCCTTCCTCTCCAGACTCAGGAATTCCATGCCTTTTTTCAACAACAGTAGTCGTGAAGGGGAGAACTCACCTTTAACACTTCTTACAGCCATAAGGATACCTCCATTTAAGGGCTGGGTAGGCACTGGGAAAGAGTTAATTGTCTCCATCTCTAGCATCCAGAAATCAGGTCAAAAAAAAGAACAGTCCTGCCAGTATTTGGCAATGAAAGTAGGTGGGGTCATGAGATCTTATCTGTGTGACTCTCAGCCCTTACCCAGGAGATGGAAGAGGCCCAAGAAGGAGTCTGTGACTTACTCTTCATCTCAAGCCCCACAGAAATAAAGGCAACCTACGATGACTATTAAGCAATGAAATTCAAGAGTCTGTGAAATATACGAAGTAATCCACTAGTGAGAACCTGAAGGAAAGGTTTCATTAATTTCCCGGTACAGAGAATATCCCAGAATTTAGATTCGGGAGCAGACCGGGATCAAGAGTAGAGTATGTAGCCCATAATAAAAATTCTACGTACATAATACATCCAATTAGACCAAGACAAATAATTTACTTGAGGAGTGAAGGATTGGGAAATTTAGAACAAAGAAGCTAAAGAGGTTTATAGTTAAATTTTGAGGGGTCCATAGGTGAGTGATGTTCCTAAAGGAATGCAGAGCTAGAGTTTAGTGTGGTTTTGTCATCTAATCATTCTCAATCCTCCCTTTTTCCTTTCTTTATCATTTCTTTTCTACGAATTTTCTTCTAAGACCCTGAATTCAAATCGTGGAGCTGGTATCTGGGCAGGAAGATGACACTAACAATAACCAAAAAGAAAAAATTAGTAGGTTTTAAACAGCTGGTCTACATTTTTGTAAACTTTATTTTACCAAAAAATACAAGAATTTTATCACACTTATATGATATTAATTCAATGCACAAGTAGGCTGAAATCAAAAGACAATTAATACTCCTAAAATGGAATTATGAAAAGTGAAATGTCACACATTAATACCTGAGGAATGTTGAAGTCCTTTAGCTGGGCCTGAGTTATCTCACTGAGCTCCCGAAACGTCATTGTAAAGTCAGCTTTTGTCTCTTCCATGAGCTAATAAAAGTAATTACATTTCTATCAATTTCTAACCACATTTTTCTTCTGTATCCAATAGATCAAGCAATTTATCAATTCAAAACAAAACAAGACTTACATGTAGTAGAAATGCAACCAAATAATCATCACCCTCCTTTTCACCAAGGAGACCCAATTTGGTTTTGAAAAGTTCTTTAAGTCTGAAAATAGAAGTTGCAGTAAGATTTTTAAAAACTTAATTCTTCAAGAACTGTCTTCAAACTAAGAGCATTAAAAATCTGCACTCAGAAATGACGTACCTTGTGTAATATAGAGTAGAATATCCCACAAGAATCTGAGCAGCGCTGTGAAAACAAAACAATTAAACTATATTGTATAATTATTCTTTTAAGAAATCCCACCATTTCAAATTTAAACCATTATCACATAGCAAACAATTTCCCCTTTACCAGACCATATATTGCTTGCAGATAAGAACTGTATACTCTTTCATTGTTGTGTTCTCACTGCTTACCACAAAACATTGTATATGCTGTAGTAGACACTTAATAAATGTTTAATTTGATTGATGAAAATCAATTTATCAATATGCTAGCATTTATATAACAATCATTCCCAAAATTATGCTAATTTTGGCTTAGCAATATTGATAATGACTAAACTATGTCTCCCCACTACTAAATAAACTCTAATCATTTGCTGTTACCTACAAGATCAAACATAAAATTCTGTTTGGCTTTCAACCTTTCCAATCTTCTCACATTTTACATCCCTTCACCCTATTTGATGATTCTGTGACACTGGCCTCCTTGCTGTTCCCTGCATAAGACACTCCTCTTCTGATGGTATATGTTCACTGGCTATCACCTGCCTGGAATGCTCCCCCTCCTCCCCTTGACCTCTTAGATTCCTTCACGGCACTAAAATCTTTCCTTGTGCAAGAAGCTTTTCCTGCAAGCCCCCACCCCCACCCCATGTTACTGATTTCCCTCTGATTGTACCTTCTGTCTGCCTTGTATACACGTAGCTTTCTATATGCTGTCTCTCTTATTAGAATGTGAACTCCTTTAAGGGAAGGTACTATTTTTGCCTTTGTTTGTATCCTCAGTGCTTGGGATGGTTCCTGCTGGCAAATTAGAGCCTTGTTCGCTGACTGAATGAATCTCATCATGCAGGCAACAGACTGAAAAACTATTTTTAAAAAAGCTTATTTCACGAATTTTGGATATCATAATAATTGTTAACATTTATATGTTGGGGTAGCTGGATGGCACAGTGCATACAGTGACTCATCTTTCTCAGTTCAAATCTGGCCTCAGATCCTTATTAGCTGTGTGACCTTGGGCAAGTCACTTAACCCTGTTTGTCTCAGTCTCTCATCTGTAAAATGAGCTGGAGAAGGAAATGGCAAACCTCTGCTGTATCTTTGCCAAGAAAACCCCAAGTGGGGTCACAGAGTCAGACATGACTGAAACAACTGAGCAACAGCATGTCTATGATCCGTAAGGGCTTAGGAAGCATTTAATGTCATGTAAGTCATGCTCCCATGAAACACCGCTCCAAAGAGAGTACAAGCAAGATATGGCACATCGTTAGCATATAAGATGAATGTTGAATTTATTTTTAATATCAGTGTTCTAATGGAAGTCCTTTTGGAATTTTCTCCTTTTGTATTTGAGTAGCTTATATGAGAGTTTATGTGGCAAAGGGATAGAGCTAGGAATTGACCTTTGATTTCATTAGTGTACTCCCAAGTGAGGAAGCTCCCTCAGCCAGTGTAAGTCAATCGCTGTTTTCCAACTCACATAGTCTTGAGAGTTATCAAGAGCACTGAGAAGTCAAATAACTTGCTCAGGCTCACACAGCTACTGTGTGTCAAAGGCAGGACTTGAACCCACACCTTCCTACCTTTGAGGCTGACTGAATCCACTATGCCAAGAGCTCACCCAACATAACTAAAATTTACATCCCAGAAAAACAACACAAATACCGTATCATTTCCAAATTAACACCAAGGACTTAATGCTAAATGTACAAGGGTATAGAATCTAAGTCAGTCTTCACACAAACCAAATTCTATTTATTTCAAATTATACAATAAGTCAATCAATGAGTGTTTAAGTACATACTATATGCCATGCTCTGTGCTAGGTACTGATGCAGCCGGCAGAGAGCTGGGCCTGAAATTAGGAAGAGCTGAGTTCAAATCCAAACTTGTTCTCTGTCACTTCCTCTGCCTCAGTTTCCTCAACTATAAAATAAGGTTATTAATAACACCTACATCTTACAGGACGTTGTGAGGATCAAAGCACTTGGCACAGTGCCTGGCACAGGACAGCGACTATATGAATGCTTATTCCCTTCCCCTCCTTCAAGGGCTACAAATGCAAAGAACAACACAGTCCTTACTTTCAAGTAATTCATATAATTACTTAGACATCCTCAAGATTTTATCTGAGTGCATAAACATGAGCAAACTTGCCCCAACTGGCTAGTTCATTCTTAAAATGCACCCCAACCATCACACTGCCCACAACTGGCATGTATTCACAAAACTTTGGTAAAGAGTGCAGTGAAGAATACCAGAAATACTTTACAGGACAAATTTGTATAGACCATTGAATCTCTTTCAACAAGACTTCTTAATTTCTTCATTTTCTTCTTCCATCTACTCTTCTTGTTTTATTCTTCATGAAACATGAGAACTTGTAATAGATTCATAAGGCCAAGCAGGCTGGGAGATATAGCAGACAGTAAAAGAAAACAATATCCTTTTCTCCTCCATCTCCCTGCCCCCTAACTTTACCTTCGCCCATTTTTCTTTTGAACTTCTCTTTTCCTATTTGTCTCTCAAACAGAGGGTTGTCATATTAAGTAGATAGTCACTTAAAAGTTTCAAGAAGGGCAGCTAGATGGCGCAGTGAGTAGAGCACCAGCCCTGGAGTCAGGAGGACCTGAGTTCAAATCTGGCCTCAGACACTTGACACATGTACTAGCTGTGTGACCTTGGGCAAGTCACTTAACCCCAATTGCCCTGCCAAAAAGCAAAAAAAAAAAAAAAAAAGTTTCAAGAAATAGCTCCAGAGGGGAGGAAGAAGACATGGGACTAGGCTTGGTGTTACTATTCCAAACCTCAAAGATTCAAGTAGTGGGAAGCTATGGAATATTTTCGGATAAATATAATTATCATTCTTATGGTCAAGTACTTTACAAATTCTAATTATATCCAGGCTAAGAAAGATCCCATAGGAGACTTCCTTTAATGAACAGAATAGAGTTTTTGGTAGGTAAAGAAGTCTTCTTGGATCTATTACATTAAGTAGTTTAAACATTCCTATACATACCACTTATTTACATTATTACTTTGCTTAGGAAGGTATTATTTTATACAGTTCAGCCCCGCTCATTTATGCATTCCAGGTGTCAATAACTTTTCACTACATAAAATTTTACAATATTCTGAGGAAATAAAATATTTTATGATTTCTATTTCTCCACATGTAACTAAAACTTCAATATCTAATTTAAAACTCTTTTTGGTTGCCAATGTATGTAATTTGTGGCAATGCTATGAAACTGTTAACATAACATGGATTTTTTTAAAAAAATTATTAAAAGAAATCTTATGACCTCTCCTTTTTCCAAACATATGTTCATCACAGAAATTCTTATCTCTTTAATATAAAGATATAGTTAAAGATACTCACAGCTGCTTTTGATTAGGATCCAATAAGGGGTTTAAAACCTGTAACAGTTTGTTCAGATTAAACATCCCAACATTGGCCTGGTTTCCTATTTTATATCTTCTTTCGTCATCAGATGTATTTGGTACAAAATCTGTTTCAAACAAAAGTTACAATTCTGCAATGGAGTCAATACAACAAATATCTGCTATCCACATTTCTATGTTTATACAGTACATTAATAAAAATCCTTCTCACACTATTTAATTCAGACTTAGTACAAACACAAGAGTATCTATTTACCCTAGAGTAACTTAAATTCTAATAGTTACCTCACAAAGTAAAACATTTTTGTTTACAGATTTTCAGATCATCACAACTGCTGTTTTCCTGCTTGAGATACTAAATAAAAACAGATGCTAAAGACCACTGTTTCAATATTTTTTACTTTGATTTCATCAGCCTGGGTACTTTATTTCCCAATAAAAGTCAAATCTCTCCATGCCTTATTTACTGTCTTGTATAAATCCTGTCCATGTTAAAATCTTCCCAATGTCCTATAAGCTTTCCTCTTATTCTTTCATCATATCTTTTGTTCTTTTTAAACATTTTTAAAAATGTGCTTTATTTATAAGATAGTGATTTCTGGGGGAAAATGATCCAGGTTGAACCCTTCCTTTTGAGAATGAAAAACAATTAAACACATTCAATACAGCAATTGAAAATGGCAATTAATGCAACATTCTACTGTAGCAATTCCCTGTCCCTCAACTGTAATGAGAGAGACAGGTTTCATTATGAGTGCTCTGGGAACAGTTTTATACTTACTCAGAATTTGGGTTCTTTTTAGTGACCATTTCACTGACATCACTGGAGCTATTATTGTATATTGCTGTTTTTGGCTCTGTTTATATCACTCTGCATCAATTCATACAAAAGCATGTTTTGTACAAATGCTTCCCTGAATCCCTCAGTCGTAATTTCCTTCTGTATAATAATATTCTATTACATTCATATACTACTTGTTTCAGGCATTCATCAATCAATGGGTGCACAATTTGTTTTGAGTTGTTTGCTACCAAAAAAGAATGCTGCTATTAATGTTTGGAAATATTTAAAAATTTATCTCTGCCTTTGACTTCCTTT
This sequence comes from Trichosurus vulpecula, assembly GCF_011100635.1. NCBI lineage: Eukaryota > Metazoa > Chordata > Mammalia > Diprotodontia > Phalangeridae > Trichosurus > Trichosurus vulpecula. The sequence continues at coordinate 66,447,792 of NC_050577.1, forward strand.
GGTTATATGTCCAATAGTGGGATGGTTCAGTAAAAGAACATGGACGGTTTAGTCACCTTCCTTGCATAATTCAAAATTGATATAAACAGAATGGCTGGATCATATCTTAGCTCTATCAACAATGTATCAGTGTACCTGTCTTCCCATAGTCCTGCCAACACTGACTATTTTTGGTTTGTTTTTGTCATTTTTGCCAATTTGCACAGCACAAACCTCAGGGTTGTTTTAATTTGCATTTCTCTTACTGCTTGTTATTTGGAGAATATTTTCATATGACCATATACATTTCAATTCTTCTTTTGAAATCCACTAGTTTATATCCTTTGACCACTTATCTACTGGGAAATGGCTCTCAGTGTTATATATCTGTACCAATTCACTAACTATCTGGAATATCAGACTTTTATCAATATTTGATGCAAATATTTTGTCCCACTCTATAGTTTTCTCACTCTATGTTCGTTGATTTTGTTAATGCAAAAGCTTTTAATTATATATACTTGAAATTATTTTGTTAAGTCACCAACTCAATAAGCTCTTATTAAATGCCTACTATGTACCATTGTGTTAAGTACTGGGCATACAAAGAAGGACAAAAAAGTCACTTTCCTCAGTGTCAGCAATCTAACAAGGGAGATATACAACTCTGGACAAACATGATATGTGAAGAACAAATTGGAAATAATCTCAAAAGGAACACTAGCATTAAAAGTGGGGAAGGCTGGGAAAGCTTTCTTACACAAGGTGGGATATTGGTTCAGACTTTAAAGAAACCAGGAAGCCAGTGAAAATGCCCAGAATAAAGAGACAGAGTATTGTATGCAAGGAATAACAAGGCAGGGGTGGAGAAGATATTGGGTGAAAGCTTGTGTGTGAAGTGAGATGAGGAGGAAGACAGAAAGAGGTCTCAACAAATGGCCTCAATTTTTTTAATAAAATATGAGGCAAGGTTCTCAGGTAAGTGGAGTGGGGGGGCATGGGAAGTTTGAGGAGAGCTAAAACGGTTTGGAAAAGCTGCTGGGATGACTGAGACAGTGAATCAATAGGATTGCCATGTTGCAAAGATATAAATTTGTAGTGGACCCAGTCAACATTGTTTCATGATTTTTCTCCAACATTTTTCAGCAGTACATGAATAAGAGATGCAAAGGCAGCAGATGGCGGAACTAATCCAAGGCCAGGGCTTAGCAGAACAATAGTAGCTTCAAGATAACAGGGCAAAGGGTTGGAGGGAAAAGGATAATGTTGAGTTTAACTGGTTTGTCAACGGGTCAAGATGGAGAAGTGAAAACAATGTTACCAGTACAAGGGCAATGGCAAGGGAATGAGTAGAGGGTGAAACATAAGCGCAGTCATCCCAAGACTCAGGTAGCCCTATACAGTTAGAAAGCAGAGGGTGAGAAGGGACGGTGATACAATTCATGTAAAGTCTGCAGGAAAGCTGATGAAACGGCTGATATAGGTAAGGACACTTCTCCTGCAATTAGTGTGGCTCTCTTCTACCTTTTGTTTAACAATTATATAACAATACATAGTATAATGTTATATAATATATAATTATGTCACATACTGTTATTTATAAATGTATATATTATATAATATACATTAATATGCTATGTACTTATCTGTTATATCATATTATATATATATGTATATATATATATATTTCCTTGTCTACTAATTTTTTCCATATGATGACTTTCTATATTTGGGACTCAAATACATTTTGAGCTAATTGTGGCACACAGTGTAAAATGATGGTCTATACCTAATTTCTGCCAAACTACTTTTCTCAGTAGCTCTAGTCAAAGAGTCCTTCCTCTACCAAGTTTTGTGCTTAGGTTTATTAAACACTGTACTATATACTGTTTTCAATTTCTTCTGTCACTTAGTGGGTTCAACTTACCTATTTTTCTATTTTTTAAACAGTACCAAATAGCTTTGATGACTACTTCCTTATAATATAGTTTCAGGTCTGTTAATGCCATGAAATTCATTCATTTGTACTTTTTCTGCTTCCCTTGAAATCCTAACCCTTCAAAATATATTCTGTTATTATTTTGGCTGGTTCTATAACATATCCCCTTGCTAATTTGATTGCTACGTAACAATGATTTAAATAAATGATGGCACTATGTAATAAAATTGTCTTCAATTCTTCTCCTCAAGTTCCTATATCAGGCTCCTACATCTGCTTCTTTGAATTATATGTCTGCTTCCTGTACTTTTAATGGTTTAAATGCTTACTTTCAGTGACTTTTCAGTGGCTCTAAGTTTTTAATATGTTTTCTCATTTTTTTTGTTTTACCTTCTTCAATCATAAAATAATTATATGCGAATAAGCCAAGGTACCCTAATCCTTTGCAGCTGAAATCTTCAACATGGCCCTCTAGCTCCTTAGGTGTTCTTGAAAATCTTTATTATACTCATGTTTCTCACAGTTTCTAATAATAAAAGCTCTTTTTCTGCCTCTTTAAAATAGCAAACAGTATACACATAACCAAGGCATCATTCTATATCACTCTAAAGGTAATTTGAGTCTTTATATTTACTCCAGTTGGTTTTCTGTCCAAAACTGCCCAAAAATCAATCTAAAAGCCATGCTTCTTTATATCCATATATTTGTAGTTTTTATTAAAATAAAATTCTTTTACTACTCTTTTTAAGTATCAAAATATTCTTCTGTAACAGCAACAGTATCTTACATCCTTTGACAATTGATATTTTTCCTTCACACAAAAATACTTTTGCTGTTTCTTTAAGCGCTAAAGTGCTTGCTTTATCTTAAAGAATATAAGCCAGTATAAATAGCTTATGCTTTATATGGAAGTTTGCTGGATAACAGCTTTGATGCCTTGCTTTCTTTTTAGTATTAATAGTTGTGACTATGTTGCGAATATGATAAAAGCTACCATATGGAAACTTGTAAATGATTTTGCTTTAGAGTTGCTTTAGTTTGGAAATGTTACCTAATTTGTAGGTCGGCTGTTGTGCCATCTGTTAAACCAATAGTTTACCATGTGACAGCCTCTCTAGAAAATCATTTAAATGAAGCTTTTAAAATCTACTTTATTTTTCCCTTTTCTGGATTTTCTAATTTAAGGTATAGCTTTTCCTAACTGTATGAAGATTTTTTTCTACTTTAAAGTGACATTGACTTTTTTCACCTGATAGCATCGTTATCAACTAATATTTAGTTACCATCCATTGTGTGCATGGCAATACACTGGGGATTATCATCTGTAGCTGGATGACTAGAATAATCCCAAGCATGCAATTCAGACTACATGTGGGCTAGTTAGGTTTTTGTAATCATATAACAGAGTTTTGCCAAAAACTTCTGACAAACTACTTCTGGTTCCTTTTCTTCAAATGAATAAGACTGTTCCGTCTTTGGAACATTTAAAGACAGATTCAAGCAAAACAATATACAGAAATAAAAATGAGAATAAACAGAAAGGAGAGTAAACAGAAATATACAGTAGCTTCTCAACAAGTATTAGTCCTGGAAAAGGATATTAAATGGTGAGGTTTTTTATTCTATGAAAGTACACCCTTACTTAACACAAATTAATGAAGCTCTATTCCCCAAGGAACAAACACTTTTCAAATGGGGAACCTCAAACTATCAACAACCATGCATAAGAGTATTCTAAAATACTTACAATGAGAGAAATGCAAAGAAAAAAATCCTCAGGTATCACTTCACACCAAGAAAATTGGCAGATAACAAAAAACAAATAGTCATTGTTGGAGAAAGTAAGGCACATTAATATGATATCAATAGAGCTATGAGCTAGTCTAACTACTCTGGAAAATTATTTGGAATTATTTAAGAAAAAGCACCAAACGATTCTTACCCTTTGCCCAGAAATCATACTACTGGACAAATAGCCTCAAAGATAGAAAGGCTATATCTGTGTCCATATTTATATCTACATCTCTATGTATAGCTATATCTCTATATATTCAGTTAACTCCAAAAAACCATATGTATACTAATAACTGTTATTTCAATCTTTATTTACCTTTTTAAAAATACAGATTAACACAATATAATAAGTAGCATATCTTGTACACAATATGTATTTCAAAAAAATTTCCAATTTTTTTCAAAGAACGGCAACTTGGCATAATGGACAGAAAGCTGACCTGGGAGTTGGAGAGACCTGAGTTCAAGTCCCGCTTCTGAAAACTCCTGACCAGATCACCCTGGACAAATCACTTACCCTTCCACACTCCCTGCTCTAAGACCCTAAGTTGCAGAGCAGCTCCAGATTTGCTTTGGAAGAAGGTGTTTCCTCACTGGGAGATTCCCTACATCAATGAAATCACAAGTCTGATATAAAAATATTTTTTCAAATACATGCAGATGCTATTATGATTAATAAAGCAAAAATTAATTTAAAAGCATTCTAACAATGGCTATTGTTAAGTAATTTCTCAATCAATTGATACTAACTGCAACACTACTAATGTGAGGATCACAGAAAATTTCTGAAGTTAAAATGGATACTCATGTTTGAAACACTGACTTTTTTTAAAAGCACTATGGAGTATAAATTTCTCTACTTTCAGTTCAGAGAACATCTTTAGCCCCTTCCCCAGCATCCTAGAGAAATATTCCTATATATGCTTTTAGAGCCTAGATATGAGCAGCAGTAGAAGATAAAATAATTAGATAGGGTGCTAGTGAGTGTCAGTGCAAATCAAAAACAATTTTGGTGGTTCTCATGATTTCTCATATAAAGCAGTTTGATTATTTTAATTTAATGGGGATGATCACAACATCCTAGATTTTAATCAAGAAGGAAGCTCAGAAACTATCCATTCCAACCCATTCACTTTATAATTAAGAAAACAGACCTGAGGAGTTTAAATCACTTGTCCAAGGTCACATAGGTAGTAATTATCCAAGGTAAAATTTGAACCCAGGTCCTCTGACTCCAGAGCCAATGTTCTTTACAGTATGCCATTATTATGCTCTATCACTGTTATCACTGCTAGATCTCATCTATTAGTTAGCCATCAATTTAGGATGATAACTTTATATTGAAATTAAATACAGAAAACATACTTGGATCATAGGCCTCCATAAAACCAAAAGGACCATAATCTATTGTAATAGATAACAAACTGAAGTTGTCAGTGTTGCAAACACCTAAAATTGGGAGAGAAATTCAGAATAATTATGTCATTTATAATTATATAATTTATATATGTATATATAATTTATAGAACCCTACTAATTTATCAACAATGGAGAGGCAAAGAAGTTTATGAAAAAATTATTAGTTATGGAAATTGAATAAAATATTTATGTGTAAAATTTTATCATTGGCCGAGTATGATAGTTTAATTAACTTTAGACAGTTACAGAAAAAGATTTAAAATTAATTGATTTAAAATTAAAATTAATAAATCTATATTTTGTGTACAATAGGATTTCAATCCTCCCAAGAATGACAAGATCTACCCCAGGGAAAACAAAATTCCAACTAAATTTAGTCTTTAGTGTCTACTCTGGACCCATTAGGCATCATCTCTGCTTAGACATAGTCAGCACTTAATAGATGGCTACTGAACAGAACTAAATTCCTTCTTCATTAAAAAGGAACACCATTTAATTTGGAATAAGATAGAGAAAAGGAAGATCCTTGGAAAAGGACTTATGAGGACGCAAATGAAGATGTCCTGATACGCAGAAGAAAGGAAATAACGTAATGCTGAAGCAACATCACTTAAACACTTTCTATAACTAATGAATGCACACCAAAAATTATGTAATCAAATTTTAGAACTCCAAGCCACCGCAGAGATCATCAGCTTTACTTCTTCAATTTTGCAAATGAGAAAACTGAAACCTAAAGACATTAAAGAATTTGCCTAAGGTCACATAAGAGGAACTAGAACTCCAGGCTCCTCTCAGTCCAAAACTCTTTCACTATACCGTCATACAGCAAATCACACACATATGCAAAAACTCTAGTCTGTAAGTTTGTACTCAAAATAGATAAACATCTAGTTATGAAAAGACTGAAATAATGAACCAAAAAGTGATCACTTGATGAGATATGCTATAGCAATAGCCTTCAATGATGACAACATGCTTTCTTGGTTCTGTTTTGCCTATTATGCTAATACTAATATTAGTTTATGTTCCCATAAAGACTAGGTAGGGAGCTCAAAAGTATTTGAAATGACAGGTGGCCATCCTGAGATTTAAAGATTGTTATGAATTAATACCTAATATTTTCTCTTAGGAGCACTGGTGTCAATAAAGCAACTTGCTAATGAGAAAATTAGAGGCTAGCCAACAAAAGGAAATTTTCAATACCTCTCATAGAGAAGCTGATGGCGGGATTGGGCCAGAAAGACCTCCCCAGTTGCTTTCTCACCCTGAAGAAGCTTTTAGCATGAGGCCCACTAGCCTGGACCATCGGAGCCCCAGCTTCCACCTGGATTTCCCCTCCTCTCCCTACTTTTCAGCTCTCCTTTATGTGTTACCTTCTTCCATTAGAATGTAAGCTCCTTGTGGGTGAGAACAATCTTGCTTGTTTGTATTTGATTCCATAGGGCCCCTGGAAAGCACTTAATAAATAAGCACTCTATATATCTTGAAGCCATCTTCATCCCTTATCTCTCCCTCAAACCCCACATGCAATCAGTCGTCAAGTCTAACTGACTATACCTCCACCTCCTCTCACATCAGCCACTTCCCATCTTTTCATTCCAATGGCCACTGCCCTAGTTCAGATCCTCACCACCCCTCTCCTGGATTACTGTAATGGCCTCTTCATTGGTGTCCCTGCCTCACATTTTGCCCCCGCCCACTCCAACCCACCCCCCACACAGCTACCAACGTGATATTCCTAAACCGAGTCTCACCACGTCACTCCCCTGCTCAGTTAACTCCAATGCCAACCTTTTACCTCACGGATCACATACAAATACCTCTGGCTTTTAAAACTCTTCATAAGCAGACTCCAATCTACCTTTTTAACCATACTCCAAGGTCCAGTGGCACTGGCCTTCATGTTGTACCTCATTCCCGACACTCCCATCTTCATCCCCATCCCTCTCACATGCCTGGAATGCTCTACCTCCTCCCTTCTGACTCTTAGACTGCCTGTTTCCTTCAAAGCTCAGCTTAAGTGCCATCTCCTAACATGAGGCCTTTACTGATCCCCACCTAGCTGTGACTGCTTCCACCACAAATTACCTTAGATTTATTTTGCATATACTATATCTGAACCTACAGAACGTAAGCTCCTTGAAGGAAAAAACTGTCCCATTTTTATCCCTGTATCCCTAGTGGCTAGCACATAGTAGGTACTTAATGCTTATCAACTGACTGATTCAGAAAAGAATGGCATCTTTCCAAATATAAAATATAAAATATATAAATATAAATATAAATTTATTAAAAAATATATAAATATATATATATATATAAATATAAAAATATATTGTCCTTTATGATGTTATTATAAAAAGACCATAAGGTTTTCCAAGTACAGATGTAAATTTATATTAAAGCAGTCATTCTCTCATCTCTTGTGGCCAAGAACACATACTGGCAAAATAGTTGGCTCACATAAGGCTCTGTGGCTATGGGACAGAGCAGCATGACAAAGTAGAATAGTAAACTAGAGTCACAAAACTTGCTCTGATTTACAAAGTTTGCAGTCTTGAGCAAGTTCTCAGTCTAAATTGTCTTAACTATAAACTAGGGGATTTGGACTAGAAGATCTCTAACATCCTTTTCCAACTTTAAAATTCTACATAAGTGACTGGTTCATAAAGGATTACTCTCCTCAAACTTGGTACCACTGACAAAAGACAACCCTCCCAACAGCTCAATGAGAGCAAATCACCACAGAACATTGTTCTGTCACTCTCAAATGTAACATAATCATTATTACTACCAGTATAGTTCATTCTATATGATTTATAGTATTGGGAAAGAGATTGTGAAATCCATAAATAAGGTAGAACTTATTTTCCTACTCATTTGGAAAGTTCTGGCTTTTGAATTCCTACCCTTTAAAATAAAGATACACATTTAAAAATATACCATGTACTGCTTTTCCCTTCTGCTATACAATGTTCAGTTCAAAATGTTTTTAATGAAAGAAAAATCTATAAAGGTGAAGAACAGTAAAGATTAGTACATTAAAAGCCTTGAGTAGCATATTAAAAGAAAAATTTAAAAACAAAACACATGAATGACAATGAAGTGAATTCCTTTAACAAATGGATTCCACTTAGTATTTGAAAGATGCAACATAACTAGATAACTTACCATGAGCAAAACCCACAGACATCCATGAGGCAATAAGATGTGCTGTCCCAGATACCACATTAGAGAAAAAATCCTGAAATCAAATACAAAAATCTTTTTGGCCTGTTCAATGATATGTTCTATAATGGATTATACTAATAAGAAATGTTATGAATATGGAGAAAATTCTGTGGAAAGACTTAAAGAAGTGAATTATTCAACCACAAGAAAATGAATAGTAGGTAAATAAAACAAAATCAAGAAATTATGATGACCATGTTCTTTATCTCTTTTAACTCTAGCAAAAGGAAGTTTCCTATGAATGAGAATTAGAAAACCATAGTTTGGTTTAACAGGGGAAGTAGCAGAATCTCTGCAGCTGAGGTAATCTTGTAGTTTAGGTCATCATCTTTCTGGCAAGGTACATCATGACATCTTTCAAAGGCCTTTCTAGCTCTAAGATTCTCCATTCATGATCAAAATGAAACATACTTCAGATCTATCACAGCATATCAGTTTTATGATCTAGTTCAACTCTGTTCATTTTACAAATGAGGAAAGTGAGTAAGCACCTTGCCCAAGATTACATATCTAATTAGCAGAAAAGTCAAAATAGGAATCTAAACCTCTTCTTTCCCAATCCTGAAAGTACAATTCTTCTGCCTCCTGTTGCCCCATAAAAACATATACAACAACCCAAATGATATTCTTTATCACACTGAAATTCTTTTGAGAAAAAGCAAATATAATTTCTGGTTTTCCTCCATTTCTGGATACTTCTCAGACTAAGACAACTTGTCTGTCTACGAACCTCATAATAAAGAACAGAGATCTAAATCTTATAGATCTCACAGAGCTACATAACATCTTTTGTTTACTCAGTATATAAACTTTAAGGTGCAAACCTCTAGGCAGGTAAAGGGAAAGACATTTCCTCCTCTTTTGAAAGCTTACCAGGTATCTGTTGGGATCCTTCACATCTACTGATGGAAAATGTTCCTGTATGATAAAGTTTAATAATTTCCTAGGAAGAAAAAAAAAACTATTCACACAATTGCTCTGGGAAATAAAGTATTAGATTACTTATACCCATTTTCTTTTTAAAAATAATTCCCCTATTTCTTCCTCCTTCCCCTCTGCCATCTCTTAAAACAAAGATTTTTTTAAAAAATAAAAAGGAGTGAAAAAATTCAATAAAATCAACCAATACATTAAAAAAATTTGACATTATATTCAATGTTGCACATCGATAGACACATACCCCTATTCTCTTCACATAAGAGCAAGGGAAGGTATCTTCTTATATTTTTTCTTTGAAACCAAGTTTGTTTTTTGTAATTTTGAAATGTTCATTTTTGATTGCTTTGTGGTTTGTTCCATTGTTGCTCTTTATAGTATTGTAGTTAGTCATTGTGTATACTGTCTTCTTGGCTCTGCGTACTTCACTATACATAAGTCTTTCCCATGCTTCTCTGTAGCCATCATATTTATTGTTTTTCACTACACTGAATGTGCTGAAATTTGTTCAGCCATTCCCCAACAAATGGGAAATTGTTTCTAGTTCTTTGCAACCACCAAAAGTGTTGCTATAAATATTTTGATGTAAATGGAACCTTTCTTTAAAACCACTTTCATCAATTACAGAAAGCTTAAAAAATGATAGAAAAATAAAATATATCAGAACCTTTTATTCTCATACCAGTCAAAGGAGATACCATGACCTTCCTAAAATATAACTGGGTTCCTGAGAACTCAATTGAGTTCCTCTCAGATCTTGCCTTATTTAAGACCTTGAAAGATGTTGCCATTGCCTGGCAAAAATACTGAAAAACGCTAATCCTGGCAAAGGCCCTCTCTAATGTGGTTCCAGCCTGTCTTGGTCAATGAGAAGCACAGAGGTCTGCAGAATGAACAGTGGATTAAGAACTGGGAGACCATGATTCTGCACTGACAGTTTACCCTGGAAACAGAATTTAGCTTGTGACTAAGTTAAAACAGAAAACAGTGCTTGCTCCCATGCAAGCACTTAGGCTAACAATACACTGAATATAAGACAGGCTTTATTTAACCTAATAGAAAACTACTAAACACAAAAGACTGGCGCTCTAACTTACAAATGTTTAAAACAACTCTCCCTTCCTTTCTAGTGAGCTTCCATTTTCCACAGAACTATGCTATACTTGAAGATTCCATGTGCCTTGAAAGGAGAAAGCAGTAGGGTTGCAAGCCTCTTGGAGAGAACCAGAACTGCAGGTAAAAGAGGGGCTACCACCTGAGACTGGTGCTCTCCTGCCTCCAGAGGAAGGCTATGCTCCTCCAGAGAACCATATGGCCCCAACACAAGAGAGAAACACATTTTCTCAGAACAGGGTCTGAAGAGGAAAAGGTTCTTGGGCTTCTTGTAGGAGCTGCAAGAATACAATGTAGAGGAAGCAGAGTCACAGTGGTGAAGCAATGGATGAATTCCTACACAAGAGAAGGAACTCTAAAGCCACAACTCCTGGACATTGAAAAGGAGCTCCTGGACAATGACAAGTTCCTGGATCAAGTAGAGAAGTTCCAGTTTGAAGAGCCAGAGCCAAAGAGCAGTGAGGGGCAGAGCCACCATAGGGTAAAGTGAATCCAAACCTCATCCTCTACTAACACCATGAGACAAGCACAGGAGTAGTGGGAGGAAGCCAATGCTAGGGACTCCCAGTCCTTTCCTACAGAAAAGGAACCTAGACCAGAAGGTAATTCTTGCTCTAAGTTTGGAAGACTAAACAAGTCTCTGGTAGAAGTGAAAGAGAGAAGGAACACTGCTTTGACTGTTTATGGGCCTCAGTGTAAGGCTTTTCTTGTGTGTTTCCTGGTGTCAGGTAAGGCAAAGCCAATCCTATACATAGGGTATTGCCAGCCTGAGTGTTTGCACAGAAGCTGAAGACTCTTAACAGTTTGTGGAAAGACTCAAACATGAGCCAAGGGCTGATATCCTTAGGAGAAACTCAGCATGGGTGCAAATAAGCTAAATTCTGTTGTTCCCAGGGAAACCCTGAGCGGGGGGCTTTGGACAAAGAGACAGACATTCCCAATATTACACCTGGTCTGTTGTACACCCAAAACTTCAATTCTCTTATACATGTCATGCTAGAATGTAAAGCATTCAGGCCTAGTTGGACCGCCTTATGTTCTCATAGTGCCTAATGCAGGGCTAAGTATAAAGCAGTCATTCAGTAAATACTTATTCATTGAATGCTTTTTCCCCTCAAAAGAAAACAGATTATCCTTAATAATGTATAAGAAAACATATGTATGTCAAAATGTGTTTGATCATATTATGAAGATAACTTATTAACCTTAGTAAATCCAGTTCACCATAATGAGCCAAAATTTCTAATGATCCAATGCGGAACCATGATTTTGCAATGCGTAGAACTACTGCACCTTAAATAGAAACATTTTAAAAATCAGGTAGAACATGTGAACTTCTTTAAAATAAAATTATCTTTATAAGAAAATTCTAACAGTATAACGCATCTGAAAAATATTTGTTAGAAAGCAGTCAGGTCCTGGTTATTTGCATGCAGATTAGCTAGCTACACAAGGCCTGGTAGAATTTTCTGGCTGATGTGGCCCTTCAAGGAAATTTACAGGAAATTTAGATTCCGGGACACCTGCAACCTGCTAGGGACTATCACCACAACAAAATGGCCATCCTGCTGGACAGTGCTCCAGAAAGTGAACTATCCACTTCCCCTGAAGTTTCTTACTACTTTGCAAATCTTAAAGCACTATATAAATGTCACCTATTATCTAATAAGGAAAAGCAGCAGCCTATCTACTGTTTTTTTATTATTCCCCATGACCACTGCCTTGCATTCGTTCACATGGATTTGAGAGAAGTGATTTTATCAGAAAATAATATAATAAAATAAAACTATAATAATTTTGCTCTAGCAATCATGAGTTATCTGTAATGTGAGAATATCTAACAATTTCATGAGTTGGTGCTTATCTTTCTATTCTTTTTGTTAAATGCTTATCTGTTCTTTCCCCCATTTTTGATGAAAATTTTTCCAAAAAGGGTTGCCTGCCTCCTTAACAAAGGATACTTCAAAAGACCTAGAATGCCTATCTGCAAATAGATCTATTTTGCACAGGGTCACAGCAATATATATTTTTACCTTTATGCCATAAACTATTGGGAATGTGTAATTATATGATTCGCAATACTTTTTTTGCCTTTCTGAAACATGGCCTCAATTTTCCAAAAGTGCTTTCAAATGCCATCATTACCTCTTTCTTTCTGAATATTTCCATTGTAGAAATTATCTCTCCACACATCATCATCACTTACAACCAGACTGAAAGAAAAGAGAAATAATCAAATGATGTTGAACTTTTTTCAAGTTGTATTTTCACTAACACAGATGTACTGAATTCAGAAAAAAAGATTTCCACTGTTTAAATAGTATCACTTTATACCACAAATTATGCAAACAGAAAATTTACAGGCCACAGAGCAATCTTTTTTAGTAAAATGCTTGCTTATAGTTACAGTATCAATGGTTATATTTAGAAATAAACCAAACACCTGTATTAGTGAAAAAAAAAAGTTGTTTTGTTCTTTAGTCTTCACATCGACAAAGCAATTGTTCAAAATATAAGAAGGAAAATGAATGAAAATAGGAAACTGGCTCATAAGCTAAAATGTTGCTTAGTAATAAAAACAGCAAATGTTGCTCTGCTAATATCTAACTTGATGTGTTTTTAAAATTACTTTTTATCATTGCAGCTCAGCTGCAGCCATGCCACTATTTAAAGAAGCAGGCAAAATGCTGAACTATTATAACTGTATTTTTAAGCAGTATAGACAACTCGGCTCTTTTATTAGAAACATGGAAATTATAAAAGGCTTCTAACAAGAAGTCTTGTTAGCTTCTATTATCCTTCGGCAGATAGTGTGACTATCACAGTTAGTTATATTATGACTCAAGCAAGCATTTCTGGAAGGTAACATCATCCAGTCCTAAAAGTTAGCTTCATAATCACTGTCATAGAGGATAAAAAGCGGGGGGGGGGGGGCGAGCTACCTTAAAGCTCTGCTCGTTGGGATGCCAAGGTAGTGCAAGGCCTCACTAGCCAAAAATTCTCTCACTGAGGAACGCAGCACAGCTCTTCCATCACCATTTCTACAGAAAGGTAAAAATAAAAGGTTGTGTTTGAAAGTTTAAAGGCATTACAATTCTACGTATGTGACCAAAAGCATGAGACTCTACCGTGAGTATGGAGTCTTTCCAGAGCCTTTTAACTGGAGTTCCCACTTTTCACCATACCTTCCAAAAGAATATCAACATATTAGAATGTCCTCTTATCTTACCCAAAGGAATGCAAAATATTTTTCTGTAAAACATTTGATACCTGTTTGTGTATATCCCAATAAGGTGGGCTCTTCCATCCCCAAGCTGATCTGCCCAGGTTCCAAACTTGGAAAAAATTAAAATTCTCAAAGTCATTTTTAATTAACTACATCTCTTAAGAATCAGTTTTTCAAAATGACATTGCTAAAAAAGGACATTAGATATTAAGTCATGCTGGGGTTACAATAACAAGTGATTTGGCCCTAAATGAGAAAATACAAAGCATTTTCAGCTAACTTAGTTACATGGTCATCTTATAACATCCATCGGAAAGACACTGAAACTGACAATCTTAAATCTAGGAGCAAAATGTGAAGTCTGAGGCATAATTTGGTTCCTGAATAATACAACAAGGCACAAACAAAAAAAAATTCTGTTGCCTTTGAGGCTTCTGGAAAGCATCTTCCATAAGCATCCATATACTTAAGAGTACCAATTAAATATGTCATACATGAACATCACTGAATTCTACCCTGGTACTATATTGTAGCATAAAGTCCTCCTCCATTATTGAAGACTGTGGTAAATAGACAGCTGTAGCATAGTACATGCAACACCTGGGTTCTAGACCTGCCTATCACAAATACAAATAGTGTGACTACCACACTAACTCCTCAGTATTTACTCTACAGGCTGAGTGACAATGGGCAATTCTCTAAGCTCATAAACTAGAGCAGAGCCGATGATCTGCATTTGTTTGGGAAGGGTTTCTATATTCCCACAGTGGTGATATTACAGGTCTAGAACAAACCAAACCACAACAAAAAACACTATGCCAGTTAAGTGAAAACTCTGGAGGATTTTTCCAAGGTAGAAAAGGCTTCAAGTACGGGCTGCTGAGAGATTGCCACCTGAAAACCAGTCTAAGTTTAAAGAGGATCATCACTGAAAGAGTTCCACAAAATGATGAATTTTTATAGCCCCAACCAATCATGACACTGCCTATAAAACTCATATTGATGAAACCACAGATCTTTTGAAATATTAAGTGAACTAAATCTACACAAATGACTGTTTTTGCATCTAAGGCCCCTTCCAAAAATGAAGTTCTACAGTTCTAAGATATACTAGCTTTGTACGCCATGAACCCTGAAATAAAAGCACAGACTAAATTTTGTAGATCTTTGGGATAAGAAATATAATTAAGATTTTAAATATTTTGTCAACTGTCTCACACATGCACCAGGGTTAGCTTATATAAATCCAAGCACAGTCTTTAGGCTGTTCACTGACTTAGGAATAGTTTTATACTAAGAGAAAAATGAGAACCATGGGCTGCCTACATTTGTTAGGTAAAGACTTACTGACAATGACACTACTCCTTGGCCTTGAAGTACATTGTCACTTATAAGTTCCTAGACTCTGCCTACGGAGCTCAGTTTCAAGCTTGAGCAAACAAGTGTCTATTCATATATTCTGACTAGTGTCAAGGTAAATGCTACCTGCCAGAAGTGGGCAACTAGCCATGAATTCTGGATGCACAAATGGTCAAGGACCACTTACGCAGGTATACCTATTCTTGTAGAACAAAGGTGAAGGCAACCTGTGCCAAGTCACTAACACATGAAAATACAGCTGGCTATTTAGGACATCCATTGTTGTGTGTGCTATCTATCAATCGATATAAATTTTGTTGAATTGGACCAGTCTTCCCTGCCTTGGTTGTCTGTATTGGATGAGTGGGGTCAAAGACATCCAAGAAAAATTACAGGTCAAGAAACAAGGGCATCACCTTTCAAACAATGGGATGCTTCCAATTTGTACTATGTAACTTAAAGGGGTGGATTTTATCCTTTTTGTGATAATATAATTTTTAAAATTGTGATAGAATAAAAAGAAGAAACAAGGGCACCACCCTCAGGGACTCAAGGTTCATTCTCAAAAGAGTATCTTCCTGTTGAGAGAACGGCAGAAGTTGGAGTAATGTAATTAAGCACTGAGCCATACTATAAATGATCCAACAAAAGGCAGAAGAAAGCAGCTGCTTCTACCCTCTACACAGGGGCTATGAATGCATGATAATCTGGTAGAGTTAGGACCAGAGAGAAATCTGGAATTAGTGTGAAATTAGGAGTAAGGTTGGGAAAAAAGTGAGACAAAGAACGCAAACTCCTTTTCATATTCTCCACCTAGCCTTGTGATTTGTGAGGACCACAACCGGCATCATAGTGGTGGAAAGAGGTTGAAAGGAATTTTCTCACTCTGAGACAAATGAGAATTCCTCTTGATACACTCAGGGGAAAAGATGGTTGAAAAACTCAAATGTCTAATGGCTTCTCTAGCTAGCTGACTGGGTGACTGCTGAGGACTGCATCTCCAGAGTTAAAAAGCCCGAGACTGTGAGCTTTTTAGGAGCAGAGACTGTAGCAACAGATCAGTAAAGGAGCTGAATCCCAGTTGAAGAGCAAAAACAGCAGCAGAAACTCAACAGAAAAGTTCAGTAGCAACTCAACGAAGGTGACCTATGGCACAGAACTGCTCAGCAACAACATCCAAGAGACAGTAGCACGACCATAACATCACCAAAGGATAGCGGTGGCTCTATAGCTTTGGAGCTGTGAGTTGCCTAGCCATCCATGTTCCCTGACCACATCTGTTTTCTTCCTATCTGCCCCTCCATACACATTCACAAGCTACTTGGCTTCCCTACATATGTTCCCCTCCATAAGTGTTCCCTGGGCATACATGTTCCCTATATATATATCACTTTGTATCTGTGTTCCCTGATTATACATTCCCTACATGTGTTATTCTCTCCCCTACCAGCTGTGTAGTAACTTGTGGGAGAGAGTGTGCCTTTATCCCTGTTTAATGAGGGCAAGGTGAAATCTTTCTTGTCACTTATTTTTCTATACCATTTCATTAAATGTCTTTTGCCTTGAACTAGTTTGTCATTTGGCTAGCTTTACCAGTTAGAAGAAATACACTGTTGGAGGCTATGGTTTTTGAGTTGACACTGCCTTATAAAACGGCTAAGATATGGAATAGCCTTCTGGCGGCCCAAGTTTGAGGGAGGCACAAGAGTCAAGAAATACTAAATAAATATTAGCTAGCCCCAAAAGAGTGTCATGGGGCTTGAACAACCAACCTTATTTTAATCAATTTCTTTTTTCATCTTCATAGATGAGTACCCTGCTCCTATCTTCTTTCATCTCATGCTTTACTGTAGTCCTAAATTAGGGCTGGGGAACCTGCAGCCTCAAGGCCACATGTGGCCCTCTAGGTCTTCAAGTGCAGCCCTTTCAGTCAAAGGTTCCCCACCCCTGTCCTAAACCTATGCCTTCCCCCGGTATCTATTAGGGAGACAGTATGCCATAATGGAAGGAGATCTAGAAACAGAGGAGACCAAATACCACCTCTGATATGGCACAGGCAAGTCACCTAATCTCCATGAACCTGGGTTTCCTAAGTATCATAGGATAATAGATTTAGAGCTGGAAGAAACCTTAGAGAGGTCATCTAGTTCAACCCAGTTATTCAACAGATATAGGAACTCAGACATGATGAGGAGAGAAGTAATTTGCCCATCAGCAAAGTTTTATCAGGCCCTCTGAGGAATTAGGGTTTTCAAAGACAAAAGGCCCACTTGTCCCCAAAGGAGTTCATGTATAAATCAATCCAAAGGGTACAGAAGACCATCGAGCTGATCCTCAAACAGCAAAAGGCCACCATGTCTGCATCTGAGCCCATCAAGTTGAGGCAAAAATGGTGATATTGGACCCTCAAGTACCAAGGTATCTAAGGACAGGTTCTTCCTGAGAGGAAGAAAGACTGCCCAAAAGGGGCCTACAGGACTCAATATGCATTGCCTTAGGATACATTAATACATAGCCCTCTGGGGCAGCTAGGTGGCGAAGTGAGTAGAGCACCGGCCCTGGAGTCAGGAGGACCTGAGTTCAAATCAGCCTCAATCATTTGATACACTTAATAGCTGTGTGATCTTGGCAAGTCACTTAACCCCAATTGCCCTGCCTTCCCTCCTCCAAAAAAAAAAATACATAGGCCTCTGTACAGAGACACAATCTGTCTTACTTATCTCAGAGGGATAAGTAACTCACAGAGATCTGATATTCTCATAGCCACTCCTTCCATGGCTCCATTCTGATGATTTAGGACCTAGAAAATATCATAATAATAACTCCAACAGAGATGCTATGTATGGTGATAAATATACTCTAAATACTAAAACATTCTAAAATCATCTTGTTCAATTTTCAATATTCTGGACCAAAGAAATCAGTGAACAGCAACTTCGTAACTTAAATGGAAACTCTAAAAAATGTTTACATTTCCATGTTAGAGAAGCAATATTAGATTTACCTGATGGCCTCCATATCGATGGGCCAATGGAATAGAGCCAGATACTATCTTTTCACCACTTACAAACTGAACAAAATCACTTGTTTTTGAAACAGAAAAATCAAGGTCCAAAATGTCTTCCAGAACATCCTAAAAAAAAACATATTAAAATATAAATAGGCTTTCCACTAGTTTTCTATCAGAGTACTGATGACAAAAAAGGAAACAAAAGGAAACGATAGAATCATTTCAATAAATGCATTATTAATAATAATCCAAAACATCTGTTCATTTTTAAACTTATCAATAATATCTGCAAAATCTGGTAGTTCAGTTACCCGCACTAACAAGTACTACAAACAAGAAAAAACCATCTACTTCTACTTCACTGAAAAGTTTTTGGGTTTTTTTCTTAAAGTTGTATTCATAAGTATTAGTTATAATCTGAAAAAATATTGCTTTTCCTTCCAGTGCAAATACTTTTATGCCACTGAAAAATTATTAACTTTTCATTTTGAGCCACAGAATAGGATTCTATCATTGAAAGACAGCTTGGGGCGGGCTTATAAAGAATATTTTCAGGGTTATATGAAATTTTAACCTATTCCCATCCCCCAATGGTATTTTCCAACAGCTATTAGTGCTGGAAGAAAGTCAGATACTATGTTTGCATGGCCACTTACAAGACTGTGAGACCATCAAGGTACGTGAATAAATTAAACACAAAAGTAATAATTTACCCACTACACATATTAACTCTGATAGAACACATTATTCTTTTTTTATGAATGTTTCAGGGAGTTGAATAAAGTATTCTTATTTTTACTACTTAAAAAGAGCCTAACCTTTGAAACTGCTACAAGACGAATCCTTGATTTGAAAGGAGTAGGGTAAACAACAGAAAAGATACAGTTTCTCACTTTGCGAACGTAATTTTCATAAACTGGATCAAGTGGCCACACACCTGGTAGAAAAAAAAAAACAACAACCTTAAATTCACTTTCATTTATTTAACCTATATTTCCTAAAATTTTGTATCAAAGTAAAAGTGACATCTACAAACTCAAAACACATAAATTTTATCAAGTAACAACAGTGTAGCTTACTTCATTTCTAACACAGTAAATGTCTGCTATTTCACATTTTTAGCATTACAAGATAAAATACTGGGAAAGAAAATTCCTTTTTTCCACTGCTGATCACCTTGGCCTTGTCTCTTCCGTCTAGGTTTTCATGATACTACTCTTTCCTGGTTCTCCTCCTAACCAACTGACTGTTCCTTCTCAGTCTCTTTTGCTAGATCTTCATCCGGCCAAGGTGGATGCTTGCTAATGATGAGTGTCCCACAGGGTTCAGTCCTGGGCTCTTTTCTTTTCTCCTTCTATACTATTTCGTTTGGTGATCTCATCAGCTCCTATGAATTCAATTATCATCTCTATGCAAATGATTCTCAAATCTACTTATCTAGCCTTAACCCCTCTTGGGCTGTGCTTATCCAACTGTCTATTGGACATCTCATATAGGCTATCGCATAGATTGCTTAAACTGACCTCATGATCTTTCCCTTTCCAAAGCCCTTTCGTATGACTGTCCAAAGGAACACCATCTTCCCAGTCACCCAGGTTCCCAACCTGAGTATCATCCTCAATTCTTCTCACTCTTATCCCCTAACCTTACATGGCAGGAAGAGAAAGAAAAACTAAAAGAAACAAGAATATGAAAAATGACCGTCTAAAGACATTCTATAGAGACAACCAACCCTGTGTCTCTCACTAGTCATGACAGCATCACTGTATTACAGAAGGCTTCAGTAAGAAATGCTCATAAATGATAATCCCAGCAATTACTTTTTCTCTGGACTCATAATTTTATCTGTGTAAAGAATTCCCAGGTGAAGAAACTCCCTATCGGATCTACAAACTGTTTTAAGACTTAAAAAGTCTTAACGAATTGCAGAGGGCCCTGGAGGATTTAAGTGACTTGCCCAGAGTCACACAGACAGCGTATGTTACACATACTTTCCCAAAGAGGGGCATATGATCCCCTGGGGTATGCTGCAACCATGGGGGTGGGGGAGCAGTAGGAGCCTAGGGGGCAACTGAAGGGCATTGAATAAAAATAAGGGGGCGGTGGAAGCAAAAAGAAAGAGAAGAAAATGTTGAAAAACGACTCATATATGTTTCATCTGTTGTGTAACAGAATTAAAGTCATAGTGATTACATTATTTTCCAGATAAACACACAAAATGCAAGTTAGAACTGATCAGTCAAGCCCATTGGCAGGTGAGCACGTTGTGCATTGTCAGGAAGTTCAGCATGCATCGGCAAGAATATGTGCACGTCATGACTTGTTTACAATACGATACTATACAGTTACATGATGCAATATTGTGTCATCAGAATTTCAATGCAAGAAAAAAGCCAAGAATTTACAATAAATTATTAAATTTAAGATGTGTCATTTAAAAAAAGTATTTCCTGTATTTTTGAAATGATGTAAATTTCAAAAAACCACTAAAGGGTTGAAGAAAGTAGATTGGGGGGGCACTGAATAATTTTTTTAAAGGGGGAAGTATGCCAAATAAGTTTGGGAACCTCTGTGTTAGAGGTACGACTAGAACCCAGGTTGTACTGACTCTGAGGTCAGCTCTTTCCACTGTACCATGCTGACTCTCAATGAGCCCTAATAATAAAATCAACAAAGGTTACATGAGTAGCTCATGTAAATTATATTTAACGTGTATTCTTTAGGAAAGCAGGGAAATATAATCTGTTTTAGAAATCTTTGTTAAAATAGTCAAAATAGAAGTGCTTGGGCACTGTACGTAATAAGTGTTCATTATCCGGAAAGCCCAAAGAAGCTGAAAAAGACTAGTTATTGTATGTAGCACAGTAATAAAGTCTTGGTTCATCAGTACTCCCATTTGATAACATCAAGAGACATATAAGATGGAGAAATATTGTCAGAATGGTAGAATAAAAGCAAGAAAAAATCACCTTTTTTTGCTCATCATCTTTTTAAAAAATCCTCAAAACTCAAGCAGGATCATAGATTTAGAGATTCCCTATTGGTGACAATCAGAACTAAAAAAAATTCCTCTCAGTTCCTCCACCCGTTGAAAGATGAAATTATCATTAAAGCAAGTACAGAATTTGTTAAATGCATTGCTTTTGCTATCAAACTAATTTTTTTTCAAAATGAGAGCTAATTACAAGTAACTGGGCTGTATTTCATGAGATTTGATGATGTATCAGCCCCCAAACAATAAGAGAATAGCCTAAATTATTTATGAAAGATTAGTAATACATGTGATAATAAAACATACTAATAGAGTCTCCATATTGCTGTAAGAACTAATCCTAACACATGCAACATTTTAAAAAATATCATCATCCTACTAAATTATTTCTGTTATGTAAATATGGTTTAGATACCAAAGCAGGGACAAAGCAGAGAAAGAAAACCAGACACCAATATCCCTAGTGAATACTAGCTAAGAAGCTATAGCAACAATCAAAAGATTGTACCTTATAAAAAGGCTGAATTTCTACAACGAATTCAAGGTTGGCTCAGTAGTAGGAAAACTATGAACATAATCATATAAATAGCAAAAACAATCAAAATCACATGATTATATCAATACATGAAAAAGCTTTTGGCAAAATATAATACCTACTGCTATTAAAAACACCAAAAAGCATGAAAATAAATGGACTTTTGCTTAAACAGTGTATGACCAAAGTCTATAGACAGCATTATATATAATGAAAATAAACTACAGGCCTTTCTAATAAGACCAGGTTAAAGCAAGGATGTCCATTATCAACACTATTATCTAACAATTCTAGAAATTCTAGCTATAACAATAAGAAAAGAAAAAGAAATCAAAGGAGTAAATATAGATAGAGAACTCAAAATTATTGCTTTTTGCAGATGATATAATGGTCTATATAGAGAACCCTAGCGACTCAACTAAAATATTAATTTCAGCAAATGATTTCATCAAAGTACTATACTAAATAAATCCACACAAATTATCAGCATATATATTTATGCACAATATATACATGTGTGATATCTATTACCAAAGAAACCCAGGAGGAAGAGATAGAGAAATTCTATTCAAAATAACTACAGAATATATAAAATATTTTAAGAGTCTACCTACCAACACATACAAAGAAACTACTATAGATATGACTACAAAACATTTTAGAGAAATAAAGACAGACCCAAATAAATAGAGCAATATGACTTAGGGGTGAGCAATGATAACATAAGAATGACAATGCTACTGAAATAAATTTGTTTACTCAAAGCCACATAAACCAAAATACCAAAAAATTACTTTTGTGAGCTGGAAAAAATTATAGAATTTATCTGAAGTAACAAAAGATCAATATTCTCAAGGGAAATTTAAAAAAAATAAGAAGAGATCCTGGAAGTACCAGTTCTCAAATTATGTTACAAAATAGTCATCAAAACTATTTGGTGCTGGCTCAAAACCAGAGAAGTTGATCAGTGGAACAGATTAGGTACACAACTTACTGAAACTAACAAACATAGTAATATAGTTAAAGACCACAACTACTGGGATGAGGACTCACAATTCAACAAAAACTGCTGGAAAAATGAGAAAACAGTCTGGCAGATATTAGGTTTAGACCAATACTTCATACTACATACCAAGATGAGCTCCAAACAGTTTTATTAATTAAATATAAAAGATGACATTATTAAGAGAAAATTAGAGAAGGAAGAAAATACTTGTGGATAGGGGGACCAGAGAAGGGGCACTTATCACTGAAGATAAGACTAACAGTTTTGATTACATAAAATTGCAAAGTTTTCACACAAACAAAATCAATGCAGTTAATATTAAAAGGTTAACAGTTAACTGGGTTTTTACCCAGATTTATAGGCAGTTTTTTAAAAATAAATATCTCATATCTAATACAAGGAACTGATGGCAATATATAGTAAAAACCATCTCCAAATAGCCAGAGTTCAAAGACATGAATAGGAAGTTCTCAAAGGAAGAATTTCTAACTATCAACTTTACTTTTAAAAAACCCCTACAAATCACAATCAATAATATGAGAAGTGCAGATCAAAACAACTCTGAGTTTCTACCTCATAGCTATCTTATTGACCAAAAGAAAAATGGCAATTGTTGGAGAGGCTGTGGAAAAACAGGCACACTGATGTGCTATTTGTGGAGCTATGAATTAGTCCAGTCTGTCTAAAAAGTAATTTTGAACTAGGCCCAAAGTCATTCAATTGTGTGTACCCTTTGATCCCACAATGCCACCACAAGGCCTAAAGTCTAATAAAGGGGGAAAAAAAAACAAAATAAGACATATAGACAAAAATGTTTATATCAGCTCTTCTATTGTAGTAAAGAACTATAAATAAGGGAGTGCCCAACAACTGTAGAATGGTTGAACAAATCATGGTATATTAATGTAATGGAAACTTATTGCACCACAAAAATGGATAATGGGATGACTTCAGAGAATCTGGCAAGATTTGTATGAACTGATACAGTGAAGTGAAAAGAACAGGAGAATAATTGTGGCAACCCTGCTCAATTCAGTGACCAACCATTATTCTAGAAGACTAATGATGAAGCATAAAAACCATGACAGAAGGGTGATGGATTCAAGATGCAGCATGAAATATACATTTTTTTGGAAGTGAAAACTGGTGGGCTTACTTTGTTTGACTATGCTTATTTGTTAAAGAATTGTATTTTTCTTTTTTTATTTGGGATAAGAGAAGGGGAGGAGAGCTAATGTCAGAAAAAAAAAGAAAAGAAAGAAAAAAGGGCAAGTAAAAAAATTTTTTAACGTTCAGCAAACAATTGAAGGAAGCTCAAAAGGGAAATACAAATAAGTAGCAGTTTTAAAAAATTCATATGTTGATTTTGTTATATATGTTTTTTAAAAAGTTGTATGTGATAGATTCTCATTTTCACATGAAAGATCTTGTTTAATTTTTATATGAGTATTTTTTCTTTCTTAATAAATTCAGAATTTTTAAAAATGAGTGGCTCTCCCATCTTTTTTGGTTACGTGCATTACAAAGAAACCCTTCTCCTCCCCACAGCTTTTTGCATGCCTATGACCTAAACAGTAGTTGTATAAGAGTTCAAAGAGAATAATGTTCACCTCTTGACTGGCCACATCTAGAAGTCTGTGCAATACTCAAGTTTTATAGCTGACATTTTAAAACGAGCAATAAATTAGCTCCTCTTTCCACTAAAAAAAAATCATTAGCTTGGTAAAACAGAATTACCAAAAAGATATCTTGGAATGTTGGTCATCACTGAAGTAATATTTTTGACAACATATCAGTATATGATCCACTGGGAATGACTTAGCTATTCTCAGCATTACAATGATCCAAGACAATTCTGAAGGAAAAATGCTCCCCGTCTCCAGAGAAAGAACTGATGGGAGTCTAAAAACAGATCAAAGAATACGTTTTAAACTTTCTTTATTTTTCTTGGGGGGGAGGGGGTTGGTGTTTTCTTTCACAAACTAATATAGAAAACTATTTTGCTTGGCTACACACATATAACCTACATTAAATTGTTTGCCTTCTTAGTGAGGGGAGAAGAGAATTTGGAACTCAAAAACTTTTTTAGATGTTAAAAATTTTTACATGTAATTGTGAATACATATATATATACATGTGTGTCTGTATATGTGTGTGTGTGTGTGTATAAAATATACATACATATGTATCAGGATATATGCTGTGAGATGCAGTGTGTTGCAGTGGAACCTTAGGAATCAGAAGTCCTGTTTCTGACACATACTAGTTGAAGGATCCTGGGCAAGTCACTTAACTTAGGCAACTTTCTAAGACTTCAAGTCACAACCAGGTGTGGACTAGCTGAGGGAGTTTCCACATCACAAGTTCGCTACAGAGGTAACCCCAAAGGTGCCTTCTCAAAAAGGCAGGCCTCGAGGTTTAAAAATGTGCCTACATTTGAGTAACAGCAACAGGTCTCTCATTTGCAATGATAATTTACAGTGGGCGATAAACATCTAATCTACTTAGAAGGGCAAAATGAAGCAATTATCCCTATCTGGAACTGTCTGTAGCCTGCAGGTAGTGGTTGGCCACGGTGAAGACAGGTGCAAGGCTCAGAAATCGTTGATCACAGTCCTGGGCGGGTTTTTGGCCCATCCCTGTGGTTTAATCAGCGGAGGGAATTCTCCGCGAGCAAAGTGGGTGGGCATCGTAGCACCCGGCATAGGCATAGGCTTAAAAAGCTGCACGCCGGATTTTTTTGGGAGCCCTAGGAGAGTCACTACACGTCTGTGGGTGTTTCCCATTCGGTAACATGAGGAGCTCCTATGAGACAGCTCTAAGTCCCGTTCCAGCTGTCTGTCTAAGCTATAAGGTTGCTTATCAACCAGCAACCAAGTAAAATTTTTGAAAAGACTATCAGTCCCCGACACTAAGACGGAGTGCAATGTAGCCGAGTCAAGAAGTCCAGATTCTGACACATACACCCGCGGACTCCCGGAAAGTCCCGGGATCTCGCAGGACCCCGGGTAACTTTCCAAGACTTCAGGGGTGAATTGGTAGGATGAGCTGCCACACCCACCACCCATCAACCGGAACCATGTGCGACACCCAGCAGTCCATCAACCAGAACCGTGTGTGTATAATGCACATATACACGTGTGTACACATGTAAACGTGTATATGCAAGCATTCATAAACCTGCGTTTACATGCAAACAGATGTGCATACATATGGTTGATAACCAACATCGTCTATATGGATTTGCACATATACGTGGTTGGTCAGAGTCACACAGCCACTAAGTACCTGAAGCTAGACTCGAACCTAGGTCTCGGTGACTCAGTCAAAGCCTCTGAAGCCTCCGGGGCAGTAGATAACATAAGGCACCCGGAGGACAAGATTCCAAAATCAAGGGAGATGGACGATTTCGTGGGGTTTTTTTTCTTTCACAACAGGTGACTTCCCGAGACTTCCAAGACTGTTAAACTGTTGCCTGGGGAGGAAGTTTCCACACCGAGATGAACTCACCGGTCCTTGGCCCCTGTGTTCGGGGGTGTGTTGCACGTGTGTGCATATGTGTACTATGTGCATATGTGTACCTGCGTGCTGGTGTGTGCATATGTATACGTTGTGCACGTGTGTGCGTGCATGTGCATACACGGACACGGTCCTCCCGAGCTGCTCACGGTCACCACCCGGGATCCCGGCTCTGCCCGGCTCTCGGACCCTGGCCGCGGGCAGATCCCGTCTGTACCTATGAGGCTTTCGGAAGACAGGCTCCAAGGGCCGAGCGAGCTGCCCAGTCCGATTTTCCGTTCGCAGAAGCCCAGGTCGGATTCATTGCCGGTGAGGCGCCCGAGGCCGGGCCTCTGCCCCCAAGCGGGGGGCTCCTCCAGGAAGGCCCAGGCGGCTGCGCAGCTATGGAGCACGGCCAGCAGCGCGCGCCCCGCCGTCCCTAGCCTCCGGCGCCCCGCTCCTCTCTCCATGGGCGGACCCGTGCCTCAGGGCCTGGGGGAGGCCGGCAAGGGCACAGTGGCCAGGAAGGGAGGGCGGAGGTTCAACCGCGCCCGGAGTGCCCAGACGCGAGAGGCAGGACGGGGCGGGGCCGGGGGCGGAGTGCGCGTTCAGGCTCCCGCCCCCTCCTCTATTTCCCGTCGGGCCTTCCGCTCCTGCCCAGCGGACCACCTGGGGGGTCCGTGTGCTTGAGCCTCGCTCTCGGCTGGGACGGGAGGGGCAGCGAGGAGAAAAAGGTGTGGGCGGAAGCGCTTCTCCTGCCAGGTTTCCGGCTCCGGGTCCCCGCGGCGGGGAGGGGTGGGGGCGGAGCCGCCCGCCGCACTTGCAGAGCGGGATCATGGCCTCGTTGGGCTGGCGGTGGCGGCGCTGCTGCTCGTGGAGAGCGGCCTCGGGGAGCCCCGGGCTCGGCGCCCTGCGGAGGCCGCCCGAAGGCCGGGGATGGCCGGCCGCCGGCCGCCCCGCAACCGGCCCGTGGGGTCAGGTGAGTAGAGCCGCGAGGAAGGTAGAGGGCGGGCCAGAGAAGGCGCCGGGCGTGCAGAGGTCACGGCGCCAATGACAGCGGAATGAATGGGGAACCGGGAACCGGCACGTGTGCGGGGAGGGGGCCGGGCTTGAGAACCAGGCCCCGGGGGCACCGACTTCTAATCCGGGAAAGGGGCTTGGAGGCGGTCAGCTGGAGAGAGAGAAAGACGCGTGTGTGTGATGAGAACCACAGGGAGTGTGTATGAGAGAAGAATGTAAGTGTGTAAGAGCGTGAGAGTGCGATGTGTGTGACATCGTGTGTGTGATAGGAACCAGGGGTTCAGGGAGGGGCGTGCAGGGAGTTGGGAAGTTGAGACCCCGAGTGGCAGAGGGCGAGAGCCAGACCCCGGGCCACGGGCTTTGCAAGAGAAGCGGAGGGACGGGAAATAAGCCGGGTCTGGGGGGGCGTGTGTTTGGGGAGGGGGTGTTCAATGTGCAGCAGTGTTCCCTGGAGAAGAGTTGAGGGAGGGGAGGGGTAAAAGGGGCAGAAGGGGGACCGGGGGGGGGGGGACACTGAAGTAGACCTGATTCTTAGGGTGGTGTTGAGAGGGGAGGAGAGCTAGGGTCTCAGAAGAGGGGCTGGGATGGAATGCTGGGGCCGAAATATAGGTGAGAGCTGTCAGTCTGGAGTAGAAACTTAAAATTCAGCTTTAACTCTTCCCTTTTTCTTTATTGCCTCTTCCTAATCTGTGCCCCCTGGGATAGTGAGGGTGGTGTCCTGGGGTGGGGGACTGGGGGGTAACCTGTGCACAGAGATTAAGACCTAGGTGAGGAGGCGAGGAGAGAATTTGTATGTTGATGGCTCTGTGGGTGGGACTGAGCAGAGAGAAAAGGAAGAGAAAGATCCACAAGGGTACTCAAGGAGAAAATGGAGCCAGAAGGCTCACTAGAGCAGAGGGAATAGACAGTTCCGGTCCCTCCTCTGGGAGGTGAGGAAACCAAGTCACTAGCATCAAAATGTTCTTTTTACCATCCTGCCTGCCCCGCTTCCACCGATGTGGAGGAAGTGTGAAACACCTACAAGGAGAAAACTCTGTTTAGACAAGCTAGCAGTCTAGTTGGATGGGCAAGATGCACGCGCATTGACTTCAACAGATGGATTTTGAGTGCCTCTTCTACCTTCTCAGTGGTTCTGATATCTGATCCCTTCTCTCTACTCACATAGCCAATCACCCTTACTTTTATCACCCCTTTCTCGATTATTGTGAACAGCCTCTTACTCGGTCACTCTGCCACAAGTGTCTTACCATAACAGTCTGCCCTCCGCTCCAGGGATAGAATCATAGCACTCTTCTTTTTAATCAGTAAATCTAGTGCCTCCCTATTGGCTCATTTGCAAATGAGATATTTATAAAGCACTCAGCACAGTGACTGGCGCATTGTAGGTGCTTAATCGATGCTAAAATATAAATTCTCCTTCGTTTTTAAAGCCTTTCACAACCTGATCCCAGCCCCTTTTCAGCTTTGTTGTACATCAGTTCCCCTGAGTCTGCAGTCCAGCCAAATGGCCTTCTCTACTCCTCAAATTAACAAGCATTTATTAAGCACCTGCTGTGTGCCAGAAACTGTACTAAGCACTTGGGGATATAAAGAAAGGTTTAAAAAAAAAAAGGCCCTACTCTCTAAGAGCTGGCCTAGACCACACACTGCCTCCTGTCTCTGTGCCTTTTCACTTGCTCTGTCCCAGGTAGGCAGAATAGTTCCTCCACACCTCCAAGTTATAGATGCCCTCTTACTTCATAACTCAGCTCTAGAACCAGCACCTAAGTGAAGTCTTTCCTGAGTTACCCTACTGTTAGTGTGAACACCCTCTAACAACCTCGTATGTAATTACTTTGTGTTTATTCATATTTATTCTCTTTATATTCTGTTCTTGTCTCCTCTATTAGAATGTAACGCCCTTGAGAGCGGAGATTGTTGGTTTTTTTTTTTTCCAGAATCTTTAACTTGTTGATTTATAAGGCGTATACTGTGTGCAAGGTACAATGCTATCTGTTATGGGGAATATAAGGAAGAATAAAACAATATGGTAGGGGAATTGAGGCTTGTTTTAACTATAATATGGAGCAGTGAACACACCGGAGGGAACGATAGGTAGGGAAACAATTGGAGAACAAACATGCAAATTTAAAGATCCCCAGGAGTTCTGAGAAGGAAAAGGTTTGTGTGGACTGAAAGGCTTCCTTGGGGATGTTGAAATTAAATGGATCTTGCAGGCTAGGTAGGCTTAATATAGAGGAGGGTGAGGAAAGAGCGCTGTAGGTGAGTAGGCTAGTTCAGTGAACCCTCTTGGAGACCAGGAACTCCCTTGGTGTGAGTGTGGTGGGATCCAGATTAGAAGCTTTACCGGGAAGTACTGGGAGGGTGGGGCCAGAAGGTGGAAAGCTCAAAGTCCTCCATTCCCCAGCAAGCTTGCACCCAGTATAGTAGGAAGTAGGGAAGGGTTGCAGTCCATTTCTTAAGGAATACTGGTCCTAGTTTCAAATAGAGACATTGAGAACAGTTAAGAATGAGGTTGTTGCATTAATTTTAATGTAAGATGAAGGGATCGAGAATGAGGAATAAAGTAGAACTCACCCAACAGTAATGCGCCACCTTGTGACCTCTGTTTGGAACTATGATTGCAATGCTCTCATACCTCAGGGAGCCTAGATTTTTTCGCTGTGAGGAGTTTAGTAATACCAATAGTAGCTCACATTTATATAGCACTTCACACTGTCTCATTTGAGCTCTACAGGGACCTCTCTGAGGTAGGTGCATCCCCATTTTGCAGAGGGGCAAACAGATTTAGACAGGTTGTGACTTGCCCTGGGTCACAACGTCATAAGTCATTGAGTCAAGATTCAAATCCAGGTCTTCCTGGCTCCAAGTCAGTATTCTTTCTGCTAGCCTGTGCTTTGAGTTGCTGTGGCCAGAAAGAAAAAAGTGATCACGTGATAGCCTTTTGGTGATGAACTTCTTCAGATTAACTAGTTTAGTATTCAGGACATAGACATATAGCCCATCACCAGCCTTAACTAAAGTACAGGATCTGTTTTGAGAACCCAGAATTAAACGATAATAAAATAAGTTATGAGCTCCTTAAGGAAAGGACCGGATCTTACACTAAAGTTCATTTCAGTAAACACTTATTAGACACCTACTTTGTGCTGGGAATATAAACAAAAACCAAACAGTCTCTGTGGCATCTTAGGGACCTCTGTAGTCCTTCATATTTCCCATACTTAGCACTTTTTAAACTTGGTCAAAGGGTAAAGCTTTCCTGCCTTCCAACATATACACAGATGAGAAAATACAAAGTAATTTCAAAAGGTTAAGTAAGAATCCTAATGGGAGAAAGGAGGTCAAGAAAGACCTGTGGGAGGTGGCTTCTGAGCTGTGTTTTGAATAAAGCACTAAGCATTTTGTTCAAGAAAGGTAAGGCAACATGACACATGTGGAAGTATGTTTAACATGATTGTACATATATAACCTGTATTAGATTGCTTGGTGGGGGGGAGAAAAATTTGGAACTCAGAATTTTACAAAAATGAAAAAAATTTAAAAATTAAAAGAAAAACCATACCTAGAATCTATAGAATCCAAAATCTTGTTTTGGTTTTAAGATTTAATATCTTAATAAAGGCTAATAATTATTTAAAAGAAAAGAGAAGAAAGATGAGGAAGGGAAGCCTAAAATAGAATGCCTCACAATCCCCTTTGACTGGATAGTACATGACGGGTAGTAGTGTGAAATAAGTCTGGAAGGATGAGTACAAGCTAGATTGTGAAGGACCTTAAATGCCAGGTGAAGGACATTGAATTCTATCCTAGAGGCATTAAGGTGTGAGTGGGGAGCAGAGAGGGTGACATGTGTTGTAAAATCTGTCTTATAGAAATATCAAATTGGCAACTGTATGTAGGATGGATTAGAGAGGGAAGAGACTGGGAGATAGGTATATTAATTAGAAGGCTAATAAATATTAAGTACCTATTCTGTGCCAGACATTATGCTAGGGGTACAAGTGAAAAGAATGAAATGATCCCTACTCTGACTGGGGAGCTTGCATTAGCTTAGGTGAGAAGCATTGGGGCATAGGTAAAGGCTTTGTGAGTGGAGAGAAGTGTTGTGGAGATGGTGTTGGCAAGTGATCAACTAGGGGGCTAATGGAGTGAGGAGAGTCAAGATTGACTCACCTAGGAAGTAATTGGATAGTAATTGGATAGTAACTTATATTCTGAGAATATAAGTTGTATTTGAGGTAATACCCAAGTGGAGATATCCATTAGGTATTCAGAAACTTGATGATCAGAACACAAATAAAGATCAAAGGTGCTTAGAAGCAGGAATCACTTGCATTGAGGTTTGAGTAGTAGTAGCTGAGTCCCCAGAGGGTGTAAAGGTAGAGAGAAGAGCAGAGGGCAGAGGATCGAAGCTTTTGAGAACACCTGAAGCTTTTGAGAACACCCGTAAACAGTATCTATAAAAAACTAAATTACTGGGAGGGGGAGGATAGGGTGTCAAGAGGCCAAAGTTTAAGCATTTTCAGCTTCTCCTGATTTCATTTGTGGCTTTAAAACTCCACTCTGCTTTAATTATTCACATTATCAAACTAGTACTCTGTTTAAGGGGGGGGGGGTATAGTTAATGTAATTAGGGAAACTGGAGTGAATAAGATAGAAGTCCTGTTGGAGTAAGGACATAAAATAATGGAAAGTATTGGAGTTGGAAGACCTAGATTTGAGTTGCAGCCATGCCATATGGCCATGAGTTAAGTCTCTTAAAATGTGAAACTCAGTTTCCTTATCAGTGAAATGAGAATAACAATAACCGATCATCATTGATCATATATGATAACATATCTGAAAACACTTTATGAACTGCACATTTAAGATAGTATTTTTCATATATTTCCTTCATTTCCATCTGCTTTCCCTTTGCTCTTGAAAGCTGGTCCTTTTATAGTCTAGTGGTGCTTGTGCATCCTGGGGCTAGTCCAGGGACCTTGGACGGAACCTGGTCATACTGAGTACAGAGGGTCAGTGATTCCAGACTTGATTCCCAACTCCCCTAAAATCCAGCCCTTAAAGCTTTCTTGCACTTCATTCTGACTTTGTAGTCAGCTAAAATTCCTCTTTTTTTTTTAACATATACTTCTGTTAAGCCATGTCTTCTCCATCCTGTACTTATGTAAGTCAAGTTTCTTTGGACTTAAGCACAGGCCTTTATCCTTTTGAAATTTCATTTTGTTAGTTTGGGTATTGTTCTATCCTAGCGAGATCTTTTTGAATTACAATTCAACTCTCCAACATCTACATTCTTCCAACTTTAGTCATTCAGATCTTTGACTCCAGTGGTGCCTTCTACATCTTCATTCATAACCTTGGTAAAAATATTAAACAGGAATGGGCCAAAGATTGAGCCCTGTGGCAAGTGTTAGAGATCTTTCTTGCAAGGTGATGTATTCCCAACAGTTTACATCTGTGGATGCAGTTATTCTGTAAACTATGATTGAGTGATGATGATCTAGCCTATGTTTATTCACCTGGTTCACAAGGATATCACGAGAAACTTTGTCACTCTACTTCCTGCTGTCACCCGCATGTTGACAGCATTTCCCCCATAGCTATCTAGTAACACAGTAAAGGATGCAGATTTCAATTTGATAAACATTTCTTAAGCAAGATGCAGGGGATACAGATATCTGAACAGAAGATGACGGCTGGAAAGCAGGGATTTGCCTAGGACTCTCCCCCAGGACCCTCCAAACACCAATAAAAAATGGCTCTGAACAAATTCTAGAACTGCAGAACCCAGGGAATAGTAGGGGGAAGAAGGGCTCCAGCCCAGGACAGCCTGGATGGTGGCTGGGTAAGGTCTATTGCACGGAGCTGGGAGTGGAACAGAGCAGAGCCCAGCATGGGCAGCACCTGAAACAACCAGACCAGGAGCCAGGCGGAGCAGGCCCTAGCACCCTGAATCAGTGAGCTGTGGCAGTTACCAGACTTCTCAACCCACAAACACCAAAGACAACAGAGGTTAGTGGGAAAAACTGCTGGGGCAGAGTGAAATGAGTTCGTGGTTTGGCCACCGCCCCGGGGGTAGCGGAGGTGGTGCAGCTACAGACAGCTACAGTTGCCTCTGGCCCCAGGCCCACCTGGTGGGAGGAATTAAGTGGCGGGTCAGAGCAGGAGAGCAGAGCCTGCTTAGATCTGAGTCCAGTGTGGGTTGGCGGTTCTTGGGGGACAAGGAACACTGGTGTGGCAGAGTTTACTGTGCAGAAATAGCTCTGAAAACAACAGCACAGCTCCTCAAGCTTGGGACAAAGTACTCTGTACTCTACAAGCAATCATGCCTCGATGAAAATCCCAAAGGTCAAGTAGTTGGCTGGGAACATGGCCGGGCAGCAAAAACGGACTCAGATTCAGACTCAGACTTTGGAATCTTTCTTTGGTGACAAAGAAGACCAAAACGTACAGCCAGAAGAAGTCAACAAAGTCAAAGAGCCTACATCAAAAGCCTCCAAGGAAAACATGAACTGGTCTCAGGCCATGGAAGAGCTCAAAAAGGATTTGGAAAAGCAAATTAGAGAAGTAGAGGAAAAATTGGGAAGAGAAATGAGAGTGATGCAAGAAAATCATGAAAAACAAGCCAATGACTTGCTAAAGGAGACCCAAAAAAAATACTGAAGAAAATAACACCTTACAAAATAGACTAGCTCAAATGGCAAAAGAGCTCCAAAAAGCCAACGAAGAGAAGAATGCCTTGAAGAATGCAGAATTAGCCAAATGGAAAAGGAGGTCCAAAAGACCACTGAAGAAAATACTACCTTAAAAATTAGATTGGAGAGCCCCTTTTCTCCCTTTCCTTCCACTCTTGCCCCTCTCCCTTCCCCCCTTTCTTTCCCCTTTCTTCGCCATCCCATCCTTCCCTCCATCCTTTCTCCTACCTCCCTTCCCCGGCCTAGACGATGCCATGGTGGAGACTGCGGAGGAGGCCACAGAGCCCACCAAGGCGGACATCACGGGGCTGTGCCAGGACATATTCTCCAAAATGGCCACGTACTTGACGGGTGAGCTCACAGCTACCAGTGAAGACTATAAACTTCTGGAAAATATGAACCAACTGACTAGCTCGAAGTATCTAGAAATGAAAGATATTGCAGTAAACGTAAGTAAAAACCTAAAGGACTTAAACCAGAAATATGCAGCACTTCAGCCTTATCTGGATCAGATCACTCTAATTGAGGAGCAAGTAGCAGCTCTTGAGCAGGCAGCTTACAAATTGGATGCATATTCAAAGAAACTAGAAGCAAAGTACAAGAAGTTAGAGAAGCGATGAAAGAATTCTTTAGCACAGAGACTTTTAACTACAAGAATGTTTTGTAAGAGCTGAAATAAGTGGGATGGAACTTATCACTATGCTTCAATTCCTAAAAAAAGCGGTGCTGCTGATCCAAGGAGAATCCCAGCCCCCACCTCTGGTTGGATGTGTAACTCTGGCCACCTCCACCCCCGCCATGTTTTCCTAAACCTGTACCCCCCAACCTCATCTTAATCGCGTGTTTCATTGTGTGCCCTGGACCAAGGCTCAGAAATCAGGATCAACCCCGTCTAGAGCAGACACAGACGAGAGACTCTAGTCTCCCTGTCTCTTCCCTCCCTCTCCTCTAGGCCCTCCCACACCCACCCCTTTCACAACCTGTTCTTGAACTTAAATAATAAATGCCAACATATGACCCTGAAAAAAAATAAATTAGATTGGAGCAAGTGGAAGCCAGTGACTTGATGAGAAATCAAGATATTATAAAACAGAACCAAAGGAATGAAAAAATGGAAGACAATGTGAAATATCTCATTGAAAAAATCACTGACCTGGAAAATAGATCCAGGAGAGATCAATTATTGGACTACCTGAAAGCCATGACCAAAAAAAGAGCCTAGATATCATCTTTCAAGAAATTATCAAGGACAACTGCCCTGATATTCTAGAGCCAGAAGGTAAAATAGAAATTGAAAGAATCCACCAATCGCCTCCTGAAAAAGATCCCAAAAAAGAAAACTCCTAGGAATATTGTCGCCAAATTCCAGAGCTCCCAGATCAAGGAGAAAATACTGCAAGCAGCCAGAAGGAAACAATTTGAGTACTGTGGAAACACAATTAGGATAACACAAGATCTAGCAGCTTCTACATTAAGGGATCGAAGGGCTTGGCATATGATATTCCGGAGGTCAGTGGAGCTAGGACTAAAACCAAGAATCACCTACCCAGCAAAACTGAGTATCATGCTCCAAGGCAAAATATGGATTTTCGACAAAATAGAGGACTTTCAAGCTTTCTCAGTGAAAAGACCAGAGCTGAATAGAAAACTTGACTTTCAAAAACAAGAATCAAGAGAAGCATGAAAGGTAAACAAGAAAAAGAAATCATAAGGGACTTACTAAAGTTGAACAGTTTTACATTCCTACATGGAAAGATGATGTGTATAAATCATGAAACCTCAGTATTAGGGTAGCTGAAGGGAGTATCCATACATACATACATACATACATAGACATAGGGCACAGGGTGAATTGAATATGAAGGGATGATATCTTTAAAAAATAAAATTAAGGGATGAGAGAGAAATATATTTAGAAAGGGAGAGATAGAATGGGGTAAATTATCTTGCACAGAAGGGGCAAGAAAAAGCAGTTCTGTAGAAAGGGAAGAGAGGGCAGGTGAGGGGGAATGAGTGAATCTTGTTCTCATCGGATTTGACCTGAGGAGGGAATAACATACACACTCAATTGGGTATCTTACCCCACAGGAAAGAAGGAGGAAGGAGATAAAAAAGGGGGGACGATAGAAGGGAGGGCAAATAGGGGGAGGAGGTAATCAAAAGCAAACACTTTCAAAAAGGGACAGAGTCAAGGGATAAAACTGAATAAAGGGGGATAGGATAGGAAGGAGCAAAATATAGTTAGTCTTTCACAACATGAGTATTGTCGAAGGGTTTTACATAATCATACACATGCAGCCTATGTTGAATTGCTTGCCTTCTTGGGGTGGGTAGGGAGGGAAGAGGGGAGAGAATTTGGAGCTCAAAGTTTTAAAAGCAGATATTCAAAAAAGAAAGTTTTTGCATGCAACTAGGAAATAAGATATATAGGCAATGGGGCATAGAAATCTATCTTGCCCTACAAGAAAGTAAGGGAAAAAGGGATGAGGGGGAGTGGGGTGACAGAAGGGAGAGCTGACTGGGGAGCGGGGCAATCAGAATATATGCCATCTTGGAGTGGGGGAGGAGGGTAGAAATAGGGAGAAAATGTGTAATTCAAACTCTTGTGAAAATCAATGCTGAACACCAAAAATATTAAATAAATAAATAATGATTTGAAAAAATAAGAAAATATATCTGGAAAAAAAAAAAAGATGCAGGAGATACACAGATTGGCATGACACAGAGTCCGATCCCTAGCAGCTTACAGTCTGACAGGAGAAATGACTTTTACAAATATCCATGATGCAAAGGATAACATAATAAGCTCCAAGGAGTGGGCTGGGCAAAGTGCTCTGAAAATGGTTAAGGTGGCTTTAAAAATCTGGTTGCAAGAAAATGGCTTAAATATATGCTCCTATATAGAGGAGGATGTCTTCTAGTCATGGTCTTATTTCCTGGGATGTTTGGGACATCAATCAGTAAACATTTATTAAGCATCTACTGTGTGCCTGGCACTGTGCATCTGAATAAAGAACCAAGCCTGCCCTTTTTATTACAAGTACCTATGCAAATTTCCCTTCTCCATCATTGTAACTAATGCTTCATTATTATTATTATTATTATTATTATTTTTGCTGTGTTCCCAAACCCTATTCTACCAAATCTTCACCTACTTCCCCATGTGTCCTTATGCTTTACTCCAGGCACAAGCTGTTTCCTGTTTCTCATAGTTCTCGTAGCACTTAAAGAGATCATCCAATTTACTCCCACCCCAGCCCCTCCATTATACACGTGAGCAAACTAAGGTCAAGAGACAAGTGACTCGCCTCATATCTCCCAGGTAGTAAGCAGTAGAACTGGTATTTGAACAGTTACTCCAGTGTCTCCATGATGTGACTTGTGCTGTCTTGGAAACTATGCTTCCAGTTTACAAAGAAGTTCATCTGAGTTAGTTTTAATACCCTTCTTTGCTATTGCTAGAGCTTTTTTCCATGTTTGGTAATAGAAAAAGTCATGGGCTTTGTAGACAACAGGAGAAAATGAATAATGATGAATCAATAATTTTTTAAGATCCAGGTAGAGTGTGAGATAAATCATTTTGGTACACGTCATTTAAAAAACCAATCTGGGTTTATGAAGACAAATTGTGCTTCGCCTAGCTTCTCTGTCAAAGTATTAATAAAGGAGAACAGGACACATCTCAGCTTCCGCCTTTGTTTTTTCTTGATGGGATCACAGTTTTATTTGTCTGTTGGTTGGGTCTTAGAGATGATAATAGGAGAGTGACACCGTAGGATCATAGGATCATAGATTTGGAGCTAGAAGGAAAGTTACTGGCTGCACATCAGAAAATCAGGATTGAAATCAGGCCTTTTGATTTCAAGTCCAGTGTGCCTCCCACTGGGTTAATGATGATAGTGATGTACCCCACTCTAGAAACGTATAATCTATACATCTGAAAGTGTTTTATTTTATTAGTGTGGAGAGCTCCCCGTGTGGAAATTCCCTCAATCAATATACATCAATAACTCATCTAATTTATAGACTAAAAATTTTTCAGCTCTATTCCTTTTCAAGTTACAAATTATTGTATAGTATCACTTAAGCAGTTTATTAAAGTTTATTGTTATGGGACTGAATCTAAGTAGGAGGAAATTCATTGCAGAATTATCATTTTGCTAAAGTTTACAGTCCAACTAAATGAGGGAACTTGGAAGGAAGAGTTTTTATTTAATAAGAATTACAGAGCTTCATGTTAACATTTTTTCCTTCAGCTTGTCTTTTCTTTTATAGACGCCTAATTTCAGTCTTGTGAGGTGTTTGTTATCCTGTCCAAATAGGCACAGTATATCACGGTAAGTTTTATAATCCCTTTAAACATCGGGCAGCTAAAATTGTTGAGTAGCATAAACAATCTGTTTATTTAAAATAACCTGGGAATAGGCATTTCTGGTTAATTGGAATATTCTGTTTAACTGAGAGTCACCATATATGAGGGAGGTTGGGAAGTTGGTGATATCCATTTTTTTAGTGCTAAAAAGTACATTTTAGTTCCCCGATGTCCTGGTCACCCATTGGATCATTAGTTAAGTTGACTATTTTGTTTGTGAGCTGGAGAAAGTGAGGGAGTGGGGATGATAAGAGAGGCAGATTCCTGAAAGCCTGGGGATGTTCCAGAAGATCTGCCGGGCTGGGTGCCTTAACCCTTGCCATACATGGCATGGATCACCCATTAGAATGGAAGCACCATAAACTATACTTGACATAAAACTACTAAACAGTTTCATATCTATTTGCTGTATGTTGCAACCCCAGAATTTTGTGTTTTGATTCTGAGTAACCAGGAGTTACTCTGCAGAAATAAAGGTTGAAGCTTCTGTTTTTGGAAACGAATTAGGAGATCTTGATCCCTTTTTTCCAGATAGGTAAATGTGAGGCCTTATCTCCAGCATGATGAATCTGTGTCCCATGAGGTTACAATATTAAGGTTTTTTCTGATTTATAATGACCTCCTTTCTATCTTTTAATCTGCATGTGCATATCATGACTTTAGTTTTCTTTTATTGAAAAATAGTGCCTTCATAATGAATGAAAGAGTCTTGCCTCTTCTTGTTTCCATCACTGCTTTCCCCAGGTTTCATCACACAACTCAGGCAGTGGGCTGCTACAGTAAAACACAGAGTGGTGAGAAATACACAGATCCTTTTAAGCTTGGTCGGAGAGACCTGACTGATTTATATGAAGATATTAAAAAGGTAAGATGGTAGTGTAAAACAGACGGAGATAGCAATGCACGTTCATTGAAATTGATAGAGATTAGCATCAGTTGTCTTACTAGCTGGTCCGTTTTTTTCTTTTAAGATAATTTTCTCAAAAATAAATCACATCACATGACAGGCAGTATGGACTGGCTTCCAAAACCCTCCGTAATCTGGCCTCGCCCTATATATCTACCCCAGCATGAAACATCTGGTCCAGCCCCATTGTCTACAGGCCCCCTCACAAACAGTGTCCAATTCTTTCCCTGTTCTTTTGTTCACTGTTCTCCCCACCTGGGATATTCTGTCTTTTCCCCTTCTTCTTATGTAAGTCTTACTCTTCCTTCAAGACCAGCTCAAGATGAAATCTTCCCATGAGACCTTTTCTTAGTGTTCCAGCTCACACTGCTGTGTCCTTCTTCTTAATTCTTATTGCACTTAAAGTGAACGCTCTCACTTCAGACTTAGCACTTAGTTGTTCTCTGTCTGTTAGTTTTGTCTATCCCAGCTCCTAGTGCCATCCCCTCTAAGGTTACTCACCATCTCCTCTGTATTTATCTTATAGGTTATCTTACTTATTAGGGCAGCTAGGTGGCTCAGTGGAGAGAGCACTGGGCCTCAGGGATTTAGTAGCCTTGTGACCCTGGGCAACTCACTTAACCTGTCTGCCTCAGTTTCTTCCTCTGTAGAATGAAGATAATGATAGCACCTACCTCCCAGGGCTGTAATTGCAAAGCCCTTAGCATAGTACCTGGCACATAGTCAGCACTATATGAGTGTTAACTATAATAATCATTGTTATCATATGTTCTCTCCCTTTTAGAATGTAAATTCTTTGAGGGCAGGGACTTTTCTTTATTTTTCTTTGTGACCTCAGTGCTTAGCACATGGTAAGCACTTAACGCCTGTTAACTGGCTAATTTAGAAGTTCTTCATGATCAGGGACTGTCTTATTTTTCTTTCACTTTGCCCCTAGATTGGGTATTTAGGGTGAGGGGGAATCAAGAAGTGAAAATGATGCCAGGCTGTGAACCTGAGTAACTTCGAGGCTGGTGGTACCCTAACAGTAGCAGGGAAATTTGGAAGAGGAGTGAGTTTGGAGGGAAAAGAAGACTTCTCTTTTGGATTTGAGTTGGAGATGTCTATGAGGAATTGAGTTCAAGATGTTAGACAGTCGATAATGTTGCAAGGGAGAGAGACCAGGGCTGCATAGCTAGATCTGGGAATAATGTTTATACGTACAGAAGCTAATGAGATAACCATGAGAGGGATATAGAGAGAAAAGTCAGCTCAGAACAAAGCTGTGCATACATCTGCAGTTAGCGATGGGATAGAAAACAGTGGCCTGACCCCAAAGGGTGAAGGATAAGCCCTCTGGGGGGGCAGAACAGTGGGAGTGGGAAGCTGGATTTCATCCTACGCTCTCTACAGTAGGCACTTGTGGGACTTGTCTTCAACATAACCATACCTACCCTTGTCCTCCAACTTGCCAATCTCTGGGCTCAGCCTGCCCCACTCTGCTTTGTAAGTTCCTCACTTCCCTTCCTCTGAGCCAGGCATCAGTGCCTCAAGGCAATTAGAACTCGACTGCTACTGAACCCACAGCAGCAGCCCCTTCTCCCCTGTCCCTTCCTCCCAGATCACTTTATGGCTGAAGCTGCTATCCCTTGGAGGCTCTGCTCTCTAGGCCGTCGGTGACCAGGAGTGAGAACTCAAATGCACAACGCTTTTTGTTTTGTTGGGCTATAATCTACATCACACATCTCATAACATCTTTTCTTCTCAAACCCACCCTTCTTCCAGGTTAAGGGTAAAGTGAACCGCCATCCTTTTGGTCCCCTAGGTTCTAAATCTAATTTGTCATCACTAATTCCTCACTTGGCCTTAACCCACACTCCCAGTCATTTGGCAAATCTTGTTCCTATGTCTACAAAATTTCTCCTAGCTGCCCTCTTTTCTATTCACACAGCTATTACACCATCATGGCTTTACATCTTCTCCTTAGAGAAGCAATAGCCTCCTATTGAGTCTCCCAGCTTTAAGTGTCTCCTCTCCACTCCCTCTTCTACACAGCTATCGAAGTGATTTTCCTAAAGCATAGGTATAATCATGTTACTCTCCTACCCGGTAAACTCCAATGGCTCTCTGTTATCTCTAGGATCAAATGGAAATCTGTTTCCTCCTCCAAGTACTTTATAGCCTGGCCCCAGCTCAGCTTTCTAACCTTGTTTCACATTATTCCTTTCCATGAACTCCATAGTCCCACTCTACTGACTTTCTTACTTTTCTTCATAGGCACTCCTCCCGCACCTGTCTCCACATCTTGTCTTTGCATTGGCTGACCCTCATGTGTGGAAGGCACTCCTTCCTCACCTCTGCCTTACAGAATCCTGACTCAGGTCAAGGGCTCTGCACCACGTGAACCCTGTCCTGATCAAATTGAAGCTCTGTGAGAGCCAAAGTTAATTTGCTTTTGTTTTTCTCCCCAGTGCCTTGCACATAGTAGGCACTTAAATGCTTGTTGGTGGATTTTCCATAATAGCCTTTGTCACCCACCTCTCTCCATAACTTGTTCAATCTCAGGAACCAAGCTTTGGTTGGCTAGGAGGCTGTTGGGCCTTCACAAGGAATTTGTCCAAGTTAACAGAACCTTAGAACTTTTTCCAGTCAAATCCTGTTATTTGACATGGACATTTGTAAAAGAAACAAATACTCCATTACTTGTATGATAAGAATGCTCTGGATCTGTGATTTCCCTGGTCATGGAGTTCCTGATCGGGAATGCCTTCTACCCATGCAGCTCTGCGCTCTCTGATCCCAGGGCCACCCTGCCAGGCTGTGTACAAGGTGAGACCTGACTCCAAGGCCTGCCTTCTATCCACTGCACCATTAGAAATGATAACATATACTTACACAGCATTTTACCAAGACCAAGTCATGCAAGAGTGGTTTTTCCCAATTTACAGAGGAAGAAAATGAAGGTGCCCTCCCCGCACCCCAAATCATATAGCAAGTAAGTGCTAGGAAGGCTTCGGCTATTTTGGCTCTCTGTGTCCTGGACATAGCAGTGAAATAGATCCTTTATTTCAGGAATTACTGGTATCTACGACAGAACTTAAGGAAATGTGTGAATACTACTTTGATGGCAGGGGAAAAGCTTTTCGACCAATTGTCGTGATGCTAATGGCCCGAGCTTGCAATGTTCATCATAATAATTGCCGGTAAGTTATGTTTCTTAGAATGCTTTATTAATGAATCCTCCATAAGGAATCTGTTCTCCTCCATATCTAATGGAAGGCCTAGAACAGAGCAGGTGGCTCGTGATTACCTGTCTGTTCTGAGGCTTGAGAAGTCTTCTAACTTAGGGCACCATGGAGCCTTCCTGACCTAGGGCCTAGGACCTAGGCATCTGTAAATGCTAAATGATCTACGTTTGAGGAGCAACCTTTTCATCAGTCAGATGGGTCCTCAGTTGACCTAAGGTCCCCTGAAAACCTGCAGCTTGTTAGTAATTGGGATGAAGAACCAGAGGCAGAGTCCTTCCTCTTAACCTGGCACAGCCACTTCTTCAGCAGTAGTTTGATATCTGCAGGCCAGGAAAGGCTTACACCTGCAAAAAATGCTCGTGGGAGGATCTTTGGCAGCTATATTTGATTTCCTCTCCAAGTAATAAAACTTCCAGGGCACCCATGCTGATTTAATCATTACACGGATGGAAGATCAGCTTAATGATTTTAAAAGTGGCTTATTGTAAACTAGTGAAGTAGTATCAGTACACAGCTAACTGCTGGTAAATACCTTGCCGTAGCTGTCCGAAACGTTAATTCCTAAAGAAAAGCAAACCGTAGAAGAAAATAGTCATAAGATAAAGAAAAATGTTTTGGGCTATTTGGTTCCTAAAGTTTACTGTTGTAATAATAATATTTTTAAAAGGGACTTTCCATGTCTTTGGCCCTATTTTAAAAATTACTGTAAGAATGCCAAAAGAAATAATGCTTTGCCAATCTAAATCCCATGTAAATTTTAACTATTATTAGTTTCCTTCACTGAAATAAATTAAGAGATATTGAAAGGAAACACAGTCACCGAGTCCCTCTGATTAGCCGTTATTTGAATTTGCCCTATTGGTCACTTTTTTGCAAGTGGTTGTTTAAAAAAAATATAGGTGGCCATGGAAGAGTTAAAATGGAAAATGCCCATTGGTTCCTTAGAATCAAATGGCTGCGTTAAAATTGAATCTGCTTTAGTTTGGGTAACCTTTAAACACTGGAGCTCTCTGGAGGTCAGGCCGTACCAAATCCATCAGAAAATCTTAGAAA
This sequence comes from Trichosurus vulpecula, assembly GCF_011100635.1. Taxonomy (NCBI): domain Eukaryota; kingdom Metazoa; phylum Chordata; class Mammalia; order Diprotodontia; family Phalangeridae; genus Trichosurus; species Trichosurus vulpecula. The sequence continues at coordinate 66,491,112 of NC_050577.1, forward strand.
AGTAGAAAAAGTTACAATTGTGATGAGTGCCATCCGGATGACTTTAGGACCTAGCTTGCCTCCTTGTATGCTAAGAGCCCTTACTGCCTCACCTTTGAGAAGAACACTTCACTTTCCCCTCCAGGCCTTGCCACCTAAAGCAGCGCGAGGCTTCCTGGAAAGTGGGTCCATTTGGAGCCATATTACTGACAGGAGTTTGCAGAGTGACCCAGAGCTGCTAGAGTAGTGGTTGCTAGGGCGTTTCCTTAGGAGCAAGACCTATGTTGGTGACCCAGAAGCTTGTCAGTGTCCTATGTGTACATGTAACAGATGGGCTGCAGGGTTGGGGGTTGTAGCAATAGAGCACCACCATCTATTTAGCACTTGAGTGGTCAGAGTACAAAGTCTCTCATCTAGCTTACCTCACTTTATTTAATATACTGTGTTAGGTAGGTCACAGGATAATGGTGATCTCTGAGAAAGACTTTTACAGAAAATAGTGGCAAATGCAAATGGGAGCCCCAGCAGGAAAGCTCTCTTGTCCATAAGCTGCAACTTTTCCTCATTCAGCTTTAGTATTGTATTTTTTTACATTTTGTCCAGACCTGTGGTTTCATTGGCTTGGGGCATTCCCAGTGTGCAGCCTCCCTCCACAGGCACAGCAGCTGGTCCTCTGGAGCTCGTGGTCTTAGAGCATTATTTCGTGCACTAAGAGTTGAGTGACTTGTCCATGGCCACACAGTCAGAAGAAGGCCAACCTTCTATACCATACTCACTTTCAGTATTACTGTGGGGGGGGAAATTATCCACAGAAACAATTAAGCATCTAAAGCAGCCTTTTCATAGAGCTCCAAGGTGCTTTGCCAAGGTTCTTCCCCTGAGGCCCACTGACAACCCCCGCCCCACCATGGTCTGTGGATGGATCTCAGGGGGCCTGTGAACTTGGAGGGAGAAAACACATTTTTATTTCCACTACCTGAAATTTAGCATTTCTTTCCATTACATAAAGCCCCTCTCCTTAGAAAGAATCCATAGCCATCGGGCCTCTGCTCAGACAGCCACAGCAGCCCTTGGACTGGGCCAGCCTCAGAAACCAAGCCAAGGTTGACATGGCAGCCCTGGAGGGAGGCAGCCTTAGAAAAGGCGTCTGCGTCCGCTGAGCATTCAGAGCATCCTTGTAAGAGGTTGCTGCTTTAACAGCTTGTGGGAATGGAGGTGGCACTCAGCCTGTGAATGCATGAGAAAGGCTGGAGACCTTAACAGTTGTTTTAAGGTAAGTTCAACTACTAACCAGTAGGCAGTATGTCTGTCTGTCTGTTTGTTTACTAGACCAAAATTAAGTTAACAAAATAGTCTGGTAAATGAGCTTTGATATTTAAAACAACTGTAAAAGTCTAAGCCTTTCCCAGTGCATTCAGCTGAAATGATCAGAGAGTTTGGAGCTGGAGGGGATCTGAATAATCATGTAGGCCAGGGGTTCTTAACAGGGTTTTGTGAATTTAAGAATAGCTGTATTTCAATGTAATAGGTTTCCTTTGTAATCCTGTGTGTTTTGTTTTATGCACTTAAAAAAACATTTTTCTGAAAAAGAGTGTATCCATAGGCTTCACTACATTATCAAAGGGGTCCATGACAAAAACAGGTTAAGAACTCCTGATCTCCTTCATTTTACAGATAAGGAATCCAAGTCCCATTAAGATTGAGTGACTTTCCCAGGTTCACATAACAAAATTGGGATTTGAACAGAGGTGTTCCCCCAATGGAGTATCCCCTAATATAAAATCTTGCTATACCAGGTATAGTTCAATGGACTGGAAACAGGCACAAGGGGTTTAGCATCTTAGATTCTTAAGACAGTGTCTGTCACTGATTCATTGAGGCACCCTAGAAAAACAAATTCTCCAGCCCATTTGGGTCTCCATTTTCCATTTTTTTTGGGGGGGGGAATGGGGGAAGGCAGGCCAATTGGGGTTAAGTGACTTGCCCAAGGTTACACAGCTAGTAAGTGTCTCAAGTGTCTGAGGCCAGATTTGAACTCTGGTCCTCCTGACTCCAGGGCTAGTCCTCTACTCACTGCGCCACCTAGCTGCCCCCTGGTTCTCCATTTTCCTACCAAGAAATTGGTTTTATCAGATAATATTCCCACTTCATTGGGATCAACCTAAGAGCTATTATGAAATAACAAATAATAAGCAGTGCCTTACATAGATGGCTGTTGGTCTCATCATTGAATTCCTGGCTTAAAGGCAATGACATGGCATGAATGGATGTTTTTGACTTAAGGTCTCTATGTAATATGATAGACAAAATGCTGCTTATTCACCTTTTGTTACATATAGATCAGTTCCTATGATTTCCTTATGATGATTTTAAATTCCATTCTTGTTATGGAAATTTTAGTTTTTTATTACTTCTACTCCCCATTAAGTTCAAGTGTTTGATGTTTCTTCGCGTGCCTTCAGATTTGGAGTTTTAGAGAAAAGACATTGACTAAGTATTCTTGTTTTTCTCCCCTACAATATGACAACACTTGGCTTTTGTAGTCTATGAGCACCCTTTAATTTGTAGCTTTGAAAAGGTTGACATGTCAAAATCGTAATTTTGCAGTTAGAAAATTTGACTGGTAGTTTCCTAGTTAGTTTCATTTATTTGAAATAAGTGAAGAGAAACGAGAACTGACTGCATGAGATAATAGTAAATATTATGATGCTTTGAAATGCTTCCTAAATGGCAGAATTCTTATTTTTATGTGGGTCATGCAAGAAAATCAGTAGTCAGAATTTTGTATTCGCTGACATTTCATTCCTTAATATTTATTCTGATTTCCCCTATCCCCTGGAAACTTAACTACCATGGACTCATCTTCTTTTAGCCAATGCGTTGTTGCACATTAACTCATGGGTTAATGGGCAGACTTCTGAGACAAATCATGCTAATACTACTCAGATGCATTTTTTTTCTTATTAGGAGAAAGGAGCTAAAGTACAGTGGTACTAAGCAGAGTAGCCATTTAAAAAAAAATGTAAGTAAGCAAGTTTTTTTTTTTCTTAAAAGGTTCTTTCAAGTAAAGAAAAGGCAATTTAGGGAATATAGGATGAGTCTTTTTTAAGAGAAATAAAATTCTATCTTAGATCACAGTGTCATGTTTTCACAAGATGATTGCTTTGGCAGTAACATATGGAATATATTCTAAAAAGGCATTGCTTTCCATTAATTAGGGATATGCAAGCAAGTCAGCGTACCATAGCCTTGATTGCAGAAATGATCCACACCGCTAGTCTGGTTCATGATGACATTATTGATGATGCAACCTCTCGAAGAGGAAAAGACACAGTTAATCAGATCTGGGGTGAAAAGAAGGTATGTTTGTAGCGCTTTTGACAGAGTTAAGTGGCACTTGGATTGTATTCATCTTTTACATTTGCCTAACTTAAGAATTTTTTGTAAGCTGCCATAATGTTCGTGCTGTGAAATATCTCATTTTGAGAGTAACTTTGTAAATCTTAAAGGGCCATAGAAATATGAATTGTGTGAATTATTGGATGCCGCAGCAGATATTTGGTACATCGGAAAAAGCTATATAACAGGTCAGTTAGATCACTCTAATTGGAATGCAAAAAAAAAAATGTGTTTTATATCTTGTGTGTAGCTCAGATTTGAAAAGGCTGTGTGCTATTATGGGTGGAGGGCTGGCACTGGAGTCAAGATCTGGGTCCAGGTGCTGCCTCTGACACATGCTGATTGTGTCACCTTAGTTAAGTCACTCAAACTCTTAGTTGCACCTAGAAAACTCTCTAAGGCTAGAAGTTATAAGTTTCCACACCAGGAGTTCTGTACTGAGCCCATCAGAGGTCTATAACCAAATAAGTCTCCTATGAGCACTTCATCCTTTAAAATAATGGATGTGTAGGTTTTGATTTTTTTTTTTTTAGTATAAACATAAATGCATGCTTTTAAAACAGATTCAACATCAGCCTCTCAAAGTAAAAGACTTCTGGATAAGATTTCGTGGGGTTGTATAAAATGAGATTGTTTTCCCATTGTAAATGTCTATCAGAGGAAACTGAGGAAAAGTATAAAGAATAGGAATCAAGAGTACTAGAATCATTTTGAAAGAAAGTTTTCAACACTTTCAATACTTTGTATTGGGCAGCTGGGTGACACAGTGGACAGAGCCCTGGGCCTGGAGCCAGGAAGACCTGACTCTGATTCCTGCCTCAGATGCCTGTAGACTGTCTGACCACAGGCAAGTCAGTTAATCTCTGCCTCATTTCCCTCAACAGTTAAATGGGGGACATAATATGAACCTACCTCAAGATTGTGGTGAGGATCAAATGAGATGAGATTTATAAAGTGCTTAGTACATCAGCCTTGAACATATTAGATAATTAATAAATACTTATTCTCTTTCCCTTTTTTTCCTTTCCTTTCCTCCTCCCCTTTCTATTCAATGAAAATTTTAGTACCAACGATATCTAGTGCACTGTGCTAGGTGCTGGAATTACAAAGAAATATGACATAGATGGTACTCTGAAAGAACCTACTATTTAAAAAGATGTATGAAAACAATTATGATACAGAAACTTACAAGATAAGCAGAAAGGGGGAAGGCAGGCAGAATGCTCCATGAAATTAGAATTAGAGATTGCTTTCAGCTGGGGAAATGTCAGGGTAGCTTTCATGAGAGAAATACTGTCTGAGTTAGATCTGGAAGGGAAGGAGGTACTTCAGCAGATGGAAAAAGGAAAAAAAAATCCATTAGGGTTAGTGAGTAAATACATGGAGATGGAAAAGGAAGGGACCAGAATGGGAAGGCAAACGTAAAGCGGCGTATTAGGAACTAACCTTGGAAAGGGAAGTAGGTCATGGCCTGATTGAGAAGGACCTCAGACTCTTCAGAATAAGGAGTTTAGTATTGTACTTAATAGATAAAGAAAGAGGGGATATAGAGGTGGAAGGAAACTTAGAAACAAAATAAAATAATCAGTCTCTTTCTATTTCCTCTGCCTTCTCCCCCCACCAAATGGTGCAGATGAGAAAAATGAAGCTCAGAGAGCTATAATGACTTGTCCAGGGTCAGCTAATAAGTTTTGAATCCAGTTCTTCTGATTCCAAATCCATTGCTCTTTAGACTATACCAGTCTTCTTCTCCATAGATTATGGGAAGTCCCAAAAGGATTTTGAGTTTAAATCTGTTGGTGAGGGGAGTTCCTCACATTGATGAAAGCTTATACCCTTCAGTATTGGTCACCTGTGTTCATGGTCCACAATTAATCCACTTTTCAACCGTTGGACATGGGAGTTGTTTCTAGGTTTTTTGCTGATGTCAGTCAAAACATTGCGAAGATTTTTGTCCAGATTGATCCTAATAGCAGGATCACTGGATCAGAAAGTATGATCAATTTCATCACTACAATTCTGTGAGATTTACAGTGTCCCTAAAATCACACTATACCTGTGCATGCAACCAGTATTGAAAGTTGCCCTTTTTAGTGTTCATGAGGCTTGGCAGTGGTGCTATTAAGAGATCACAAAGTGGTCTCTCGCCCTGAAGGGTGGTGGATAGCTCACTAATATCAGCATCCAGCTGTAATTTCCATTCACAAGTTCTAGTATATGAATAGCTCTCTGGGATGGCTTGTATCCTTGCTCCTCTTTTAATCCTAACTGGTGAAAATGGCACTGGGATTTAAAACAGCTCTGATGGTTGACTTAAAACTCATCAAATTGGCAAATGTGAAAAAAAAAAATGGAAGAAGCAATTTAGGAGGAAATCTGGAAAGACAGGCACACTAATATATTACGTTATTGGTGGAGTAGCTATTCTGGAAACAGATTGGTAATTAGGCAAACAAAAAAAAATTAAATGTTCATATCCTTTTGTAGAGGTTGACTACAACCCCCAAGGACAGAGACAAAAAGAAAAGTACTGTATGTTCCAGATATTAATAGCTATTCTTTTTGTGTAGCAAAGAACTGGAAATAGAGTGAGTGCCCGTTGTCTGGGGAATGGCTAAACAATCTGTGGTATGTTAATGTGATGGGCTATTTCACAAGATGAAATGATATTAATGAGTTAAGAGGAAACTAAGAAGACTTCTATGAACTGATTCAAAGTGGAGTAAGCAAAACATAGGAAGCCAATATATACAGTAAAGGCAGCAGGGTGGAAGGGATGAAGAAATGCATCTACCTCCTTTTGTTGAGAGGCGAGGACTGTAGATTTGGAAATGCATTGGACGACTCACTGGATGGGGGTAGGAGACGGTGTATTCAGATAGTGTTCTGTTGCAAAGATTAAAAGCATCAAGAAAACAAACACACACACACAAAGCACTGGGATCCTGGAGACTCTGAGCTCAGCCACTAACTGGGGGCCTGAAGATGTCTTTTAACCTCTTCTTAGCTCTTCATTACCTTCATCTATAACTCCAGGGGTTTGACTAGATTCTTTCTAATGTGTCTTTTAGCTTTGAAAATTCTGAGACTTCCTTTGAATTCTCTTTGATTCTATAATAATAACTTGAATTTCTCTACAACCTTAAGGTTTTATATAGCATTTTTCTCCCCCAACCTTGTGATGTAAGCCAAGGGTGTCAGACATGCCCCAGCTGCAGGCATAACACTCTCATGTGTGGCTGGAACCAGATTAAAATTACATTGGGAAATATTCAATAAAAATACAATAAAACATAGTTATCACATTTTAAAACTTAACGTGTAGCCCACGTGGTTCCTTATATACAGTTTAGTGGCCCCCAGTTCTATTTAAGCGTGACACAATAGGTCTGCATCAGTAGAGCAGGGTCATTATCTTAGAAAGCTGCGCATTAACATTATCTGTGTTCTTTTGTACTTCTAATTATTTTGTTAAATATTTCCCAGTTACATTTTAATCTAGCACAGGCCACACTGGGACTGTGCTGGCCATGTTTTAACACCTCTGGGATAGACCATGCAAATTGTCTTATTTCGGCCTTACAAATGAACAAACTGAGTTTCTGAGAGAAGAATAATTTGCCCCTATTTATGTGGTTGGCAAAGCCTAGATTTAACTTGGGTCTTTAGGCTTCATGTATATCTCACCCTCCTGTAGTTTTCCAAGTGTCAGAGATTTATTATTTAATAAGTGTTTTTATTAAACAATTGTCATGCCCTAGGCATTGCACAATATAAGCTCAGGAACTATATGTACAAAGAATGTAACTTATCACCTAATTGGGGGGTGGAGGGGTGGGGAGCTGTCTACATGAAAAATACAACAACTGAAAACAGGATAACTTGGGATGAAAAGATATTTATTAAATGTTTACTATGTGCCAGGTATAGTGCTGAATATGCTGACTAAAAAAAGAGTGGTAATCCCTGTCTGAAGAAGCATCTAATAAAAGATAACAGTCCAGGGGAGTGGTGACCAGGGAAGGGAGTGCACCTGAAGAATCAGATCATGAGTTAATTTATAGGGCACTCACTTGACCCACTGTTTGCAAAAGTTAATGAAACTTCTGATTATGGCAGGCGGGTGATGGGTGGATGGTGTGTAGGGGTGAAGCATTGGTTAGGTCTTGCCAGTAGATGTAGTGGGCTAAGCAGACCAGTTTGCACTCACACAGGTGCCAGTCAACTAGAGTGAGAACTCCAAAGATGAGTAAATGAACTTTCTCAGGGATTGGGGGCTTGGATTCTGGAGGTCAAAAAGTTTAAGGCACCCTTCTCCACTATTTGGCCAAGCTTCCTGAAATACTCATGGCACTTCTCTAAGCAGAGCTAATGACTGACTCTGTGCCTAGTTCTTTCTTCACTATCAAGTTCCCCTAATGGGCATGCTGAAGTATAATTGAAGAAATCACATTTTCCTTTATAACACTTAATTCCAGTCATGCCATGCTAAACTGATTTTAGGGAAACATCCTAGTCTCCTTAATTGGAAATGGGCAGTATCTTGGGTTTTTTCCTAAGGTTTGGGAGAGATACCCTAGTAACAGTAATATGTGTTTCAGTAGATAACACTATTTTACTTCTATAAACTTTGGAAGAAGGGAGAGAGTAAGTAGCACCTTAGGGTGGTCCCTGTATAGACCTGGTGATTACGCATAGTATTAAATTAATTTGTTTCTTATTTGGTTGTAACACTAAACTGCCTTTTTATGTTCTCATAATGTATTGGTGTGTAGCATGGTTACCTATTCACCACTTTTAAAAAATTAAAGGGAATATGTTATCCCAGTTCATTTAGTACGTAGAGGAGCACAATAATCCTCTAGAAATAAGCACATTTTCTCAGTGCAGGAAGTATTTGGAAAGTATTTTTTATGCCTGCATAGGATATGTGTGTAAGATGTATTGTTTTGGTATGGACAGTGATTTCATTGGTGCAAGAAATACCCTCTCCTTACTGATGAAACTCGGAGTCTCTGTAATTTAGAGTCTTAATTGTTTGGGTTACTGAGAAGTTATATAACTTGCCCATAATCACACAACCTGTAAGTATGAGAGGCAGGATTTCAACCCAGGTCTTTTTAATGATGCCATCCCTGTCACTATGCCATGCTGCCTTTCTGTTAGAGAGAGGGAGGGAAGGAGGGAGAGAGAGAGAGAGAGACAAAGAAAGAGGGAGGGAGGGGGGGCGGAGAGAGAGGGAGAGAATGAGAGAATGAATGCTAGTGGTTGTTCTGATCACCAAGAAAAATCAGATTCTGGCATTCTCAAACTGTGCATTGAAAAATGGAACCAAAGAACCTTTTGTAGGAAACTGACAACTTGTCATAACATTAGGAATGATGGGAATAAGCCTATGTAATAGGGAAAGGTATTTAGGAAAAAAAAAAACTGAATGGTCTGGAATTGCCTTGTAGAACATGAGTTTTCATTCTCCAGAAAAATGTATGATCTAATGAGGTGACAGTTTCATTTGGCCTTAGTTGCTATGATACTTGATTGTAAAATAGTTTAACTTTTTTCTTTCCTTTTTTTTAAGGCTGTTCTTGCTGGCGATTTTATTCTTTCTGCAGCTTCTGTCGCTTTGGCACGAATTGGAAATGCAACCATTGTTTCTGTTTTAACACAGGTCCTTGAAGACTTGGTGCGTGGTATGTTGTTTTTTATTTTCTTTTAAAAAAGCTGTTTTTTGTTGTTTATAATTTAGCAAGACAAAAGCCCATTTAGAATGAGCCCCTCACATCTTTGCAGGTGAATTTCTTCAGCTGGGGTCAAAAGAAAATGAGAATGAAAGATTTGCTCACTACATCGAAAAGACCTTTAAGAAGACTGCAAGTCTCCTGGCCAACAGTTGTAAAGCAGTATGTACGTTCTGTCTTCTTGTCAAGTTAACAGAAGTTTCATGTCTGAGTCTTTTGATGCTTCTGGAAATAAGTTCAAAGGAGAACGTTAAGATAGTAGTAAATAGTACCCTACACCCTCAAAACTTACTCGTCAAGACTTTTATCCCAGGCAGTCTTGTTTCCAGTTTTTCTATCTTTTGCCTATAGACATTGACTTCCTTTCTTTTCTTGAGCCACACAAAGTTTCTTAATTTAATCTGTCAGCTTGCTTAGCATTTAAATAGCTAACATTCTTTTGTACTGCTAGGAAAAGTTGGACTACAGATACTTCTGGTTTCATGGCTTTAAAAATTTGTAAAGCTCCTGGTTTGCTTTTTTATAAAATTCATATAGTTTTGCAAGATGCCCATTTCCTCCCCAAAGTAAGCAGAGTCTGACTCTGGTGCCTCATGTAGAGAAGACTCTGAGTTCTTGAAGGTTATGGCATGAATTGCAAGCTCCTAAATGGGCTACTATGATGGAAAGATTTTTTAGTACAAGCTTATAAACTATGTATGCCATACAAAGATCAGTCAGATTAAAACAGAGGAGAACACACTAAGAATTAGTTTTTACATCACAGATAAAGATTAACTACTGGCACTTGAAATATGAGATCTTCTTCCAGTGACCAATGAATTGATACACTACTAGAACAATGGAACCATTTAAGTATCTATCACTCCGCAAGGAATAAATTAGTTGCTGGGATGAGAACCTTGGGGAAATTGATCATTTTTAGAATTTATTATATAGAAGGAGAAGATAGCTGAGCATAGTCTAGCAATGCCCTAAATTTTAGGAAATCAGATTTCAAAGAAAGAATAGGTAAGATCTTAGGGACTAAAAAATTCTAGAAAATCATCAGAGGAGCAGTGAGAAACATTAAAGAGTTAAATGCTGAAGATACAAGGAGAAACCATTCCAGTGAAAAGGAGGAGGAGGAGTTGGGTGAAAAGGCCACATCCAACCACAAGCATGATACAGCTGAGGAAGAGTAGTGACAGGAGAATCAAATCTTAGAATGAGCTGAAGTGGACAAGGAAAACCAAAGTTTTCTAAAGGATATATTAAGGGACAGACATATCAGAGAAAGAGAAAGGACTGTTGTTCAGGGTGGATAGAATGATAATGGATATCAAAAAGAATGAACCAACTCTTAATTTCTCACTATTGGTTTTTTGTTTTTCTGCCAAGGGAACTGATTTTTGGACTGGAGAGAAAGACTAAAAGCTGCTAATGGGGAATTAAACCTCAAGTAGGGACATAGTAAGCTAGCTGGCCTTGATGAGTTCAGGTCACCAGACCCAGATGAACTTCATCCTAGAGTATTTCAAGAATTGGCAGGTATGACTGCTGAGCTGTTGTCAGTGGTCTTTGAATGATTGTGGAGGATAGGATTTTTTGTTGTCATTTTTCAGTTGTGTCTGACTCTTCGTGACCCCATTTAGCATTTTCTTAGCAAAGATACTGGAGTAGTTTGCCATTTCCTCCTCCAGCTCATTTTACAGATGAGGAAGCTGAGGCAAACAGAGTTAAGTGACTTGCTTAGGGTCGCACAGTCTGTAAGTGTCTGAGGCCAGATTTGAGCTCAGGAAGTTCAGTCTTCCTGACTCCAGGCCTGTCATGCTCTCCACTGCGCCACCTAGCTGCCCCAGAGGATAGGGTTAGACGATAGCAAATGTCCTATTTTTCCAAAAAAGAAGAGACTAAAAGTATGTGCACTATAAACCAATAAGTTTATTTAATTCTGGTTTCTAGCAAAATTCTATAACATTATTAAAGGGATAGTTAATGAGCATCTGGGAAAAGAATTGGCAATCCCAAATACTCAAAGCTTTGTCAAGAACAGGTAATACCATGTTATTGTCATTTCCTTTTTGACAGGTCTACTAGGCTGATGGAGCAAGGGAATACTATAGACCTAGCTGACTTAGATTTTAGTGAAACATTTGACAGTCACTCATGCTGTTCTTGTGAAAAGGATGAAGGGACTTGAGCCAGACAAGAACGTAACAATCAGATGGATTTGGACGTGGTTGAATCAAAACAAAAAAGAATAGTTGTGATCATTGCCTTATTATTGTAAAGGTACTCAGTGGCATCTAGTCCAAGCCCCTCGTTACATAGATGACATAGCTGGGCCTAGAGTGGCCAAGGGCTGAGGTCACACAGGTCTCGGCAGATCCGGAGTCTCAGACTTCTAAGTGTGATGCCACATCTGCTTCAGCATGTTGCCTCCGTTCCTGTGGCCCAGCATCATCTTGGAAGTAGGTGTCCAGTAGAGTGCCCCCATGGCTGTGCTGTTCATAGTTGTCAAGGCTTCTGTAAAGGAATAGATTATTTATATAGTGAATTTGCAAGTGACAGAAAGCTAGGAATGACAATTGTAATATTGGATAACAGAATCAGAACCTAAAAAGAACTTAACTGGCTAGGTTTGGGGCTAAATATGACAAGATAAAATTTAGTAGTAATACATGTGAGATTAGACTTTTTATTTTAATCAAAGTTTAAGACTGTCTAGGTACAAGTTGGGGGAGGTCCAACTAGACAGCAGCTTGTCCAGAACAGGATCTAGAAGTTCAGTGAGATGTGGTGGCCAGAAAAGCTAATAATGCATCCCAGGCTGTATTTTCTTGGCATAGTGTCTTGGACTAGGGAGGTTTTAGCCAGATCTGAAATGTTGTGTTCATGTGTGGGTACCATATTTTAGAAAAGATTCTGAAAGTCTGTGGAGGCCCTATGTCTTTATAGCTTTGATATGTGATTCAAGAAAAGAATCCAAAGTCACTAGACATTTATTATTGAATGCCTTCTATGTACAAAGCGCTATGTTAAGCTCTGGGGGTGCCAAGAGAAAAGACAGGCCATCCTCCGGGAGCTCACGTTCTGAGGGGGAAATCAGCTACAAGTCAAATGGAAAGATCCCATGGGCCTTAGGGCGAAGCAGCAAAGGAGACGGTAATGCCTCTTCTTTAATGTCCTTTCTACTGATAAAATCAGGTCAGTTTCTGGTGTTAGACCATTTGACAGTGCCGAGGACTTGGGTGTCAAGAGCTTTCTTCTCTGGGTCTTCTAGAGCTGTGGTTGTCGCACCTGCAGGAGTAGTTGCTAGGCAGCATCTCCATAGGTATGGCTTCCCAGGATGACAACTAGGAATCTGGACTGGAAGCATTGCTCTTCCCAAGGCTCTTAGGTTCAGGGTCCTGGGCTTGCTCCATCAGGATCTGAGGGGAAAATGGTGGTCAAGGTGATGGTAATTTGACTTGCCTGGCCCCTGCGGCCTCCTTTCTTTTTTTTGGAGTTCCTTGCTGCTAAAGCTAGGCTGGTTGCTTGCCCTGTGTGTGGCCATTGGTTGGCAATTACTAGAGCCGGCTGGTCCTTATTAGTATATACTAGTATCACAGAGACTTAAGTGTTGTGGTGTCAAGCATACCACCGGCTGGCAACCAGCAACACTCCTTGAGTGTGCCAGAACCAAATAAAATGTAATTGAGAAATATTTAATAAAATAAATGAAAATAGACTAGAACATGGGTAATGTCAGTGTGTGGTTTTCAAAGTCAGTATGCATCCCACAGGGATCCTTATGTGTGGTGTAGTGGTCCTTCCCCACTTTTCTATTTGAGTTTGACACCACTGTTTTAGAGGATCTCCTTAGGATTGTAGAGACCTTAAAAGAATTTCTCGATACTAAAAAATAACAGGAAATCAGTGTCTTTGCCATCAGTTAAGAGCCTACCTGAAAATAGGGAAGGTCAAAATCCAAACCAAATTAAAAGACACGATTACTGTAGCAACGTGTTGATTGAGTTATAACAGCGCCAACCTAGCTCTTGATTCTGAAAAATGGGAAATGGGTTAAGATAAAGACAGTGACTGTGGTTATCAGTATTTTTTACAGAAGTTGAAGTAATGGAAAACAGAAAGCCAAAACAGCTTAGAGAACCAATCAGCCTGCTGCAACTGGTGATCCTGGCCAAGCGGAGAGATGGAGTAGGCTGAGGCAGTACCTGGCTTAGGGTACTCATTTGCAAAGCATTATAGAAGAAGATGATTGAAATTTATTTCACAAATTTTGAAAAACGGTGGAGAGAAAATAAGTCTGCAGCAAGCTTGACAGGAGAGTTAATTATATCATATTACCCCAGAAGCATTTTTATTTGAAATTGGAATGTCAGTAATTCAACAAAAAATGCAACATCTTGACCAGGATTTCTAAAGTAATAGAGCCCAAATGTGGGTTAGAACTCTTTGTTGTCTGCTGTGAAGAAATAGAAATTCTCCTTAGGATTTTGAATTTAGCTCTGAAGTGGAACTCAGAAGTCCTCTAGTCTTATCCCCTTCATTTTACACATGAGGAACCAGAAGCCTAGAGAGGTGACTTGCCTGAGGTCACAGTAAAACCAAAGTTAAACCCAGGTCCTCTGACTCCAAGGAGATGTTATTAGGAGAAGAGTCCGGACCAAATATAAATAGATGAAACCTGTGCTAGAAATAACACAGTTTTCAAAACACTCAGGGAATTATTTCCAAAATACTTCAAAAAAGGAAGATCCCAAAAGCAAAAAATATCACATATGTTATTATAAGCAAACAAAGGTGACAAGAAGACATATGCAGCAAGTAACAAAATATGCCTATTTTCCTATCTCTAGAATTTCGATCTACTCATGTGTCAAGGGTATCCTTGATGAAAATAATAACAAGGGAGCACGCAGGTTTTTCTACATCTTCATACTCCCACAGTTGTTCGAGGGGCATGAAGAATGATACAATGTGTGTATTGATTGAAAAGAAGCAGGAAAGGGAATTGGATTGCATTTGGAAAATTTGCACAATGTTTTCATTGGTCCCATGGGGTTTTCTGACATAAAAACTCATGGCACAACACAGCTTCCAAGGGATTGAGATCAAAATTGTCCATGACGTAGAGGACAATGGAGAGATGTCTGGTGGGTATAACTAGGCTGCAGTGATGACCTTGAGGAAGAAGTGCTATAAAATGCACCATTAAGGACTTCTACTAGCAGCAAAGGAGGTAGGCTGGGCAGGAAGGAGAGAGAACAAATGGAACCTGCTAGGTGTTGCACTAGTCCATGGAATGTTAAAAGTTTAGAAGACCTCTAGAAACACCTCAGTGTGGTATAGACCATTTGTGAAATGGTATAGACAAGAATCAATGAGGGACAGTTGTGTTGTAATCTGCATTGGTAGAAGTGGTACCCACACTGATGAGAGCAAGGATCCATTGGAACCTCCCAAATCAGGGTTCAGCCTCCTCATTTTGGGGATAACAAAATAGTGATGATGATGGTGGTCGCGATGCTGATTGCAAGATGATGTTTACGATGATGTTTCCAAGACACTGTAATACTCAGTATCTCATTGGAGTCTCATTCCAACTCGGGTGGTTATTTGCTGTTATTTTCTGTATTTAAAAGGACATAAGATCATAGATTTAGAGCCAGAAGAGACCTCAAGAAGCCATTTACTCAAACCTCTTCATTTAATACAGGAGATAATTGAGATCCAGAGAGGGATCTTGATCCCCCAGGTAATTGAACCCAGGTGTTCCTGACTTGCAGGTCCAGCACTTTCTCCACTACAGCACCCTGCTTCTCCACTGAAGCTTAAAGTCATATGGCTAATTCATATTGGATCCAAGGCTATGTTACAATCTGGTTTTCTACATCCCCCATTTTCCCTAGAAATCAAATGTACTTTGCTTTTTAGGCAAAAAGAGAAGTTAAACTGAAATAATTTGGTCTATTTAAATAGTTACAAAAATAGAAGTCATATAGAATGGAGGTGTCAATACTTGTTACTCCCCCCAAATTGGAAGGAAACATGACTAGTACATTTAAGGGACTCCCAGAGATTCAGCCTTTTAAAACATTTGGAACCCTTTGGTTAAGCCTGGCTCACAGTAAAGAAGTGACATTTTATTTGAGGAGGGAAAACTAGTATCAGTATCTGTAGTTAATTGGCTACAAGAAGTACCTGGCCGTTACTGTGCTGACATCCGGTGTGTTCTCAAATGAGTAGTGAATTTGTCCAGGAGAAGGCAATTAAACGTACCTATAAAGGTAAAGTAGTAATTTCGCCTTTTCCTTCCTCTACCAGGGTTTAAACTGGGTAGGAGCCTACATCTTATCTTTACCTGTTTTTCCTAAATCAAGATCTCTCATTTGTAACAAATTAATGGTTTCTCTGGCCAGAATATGGTCATCAGTTTTATTCTTTGAATGACTGGAGAACTTCTCTTTATAGAATTAATTATTTGATATGTATCAGCCTACCTGGTAGTAGGGCATCATAATTCAGGTATTTCCTAGGTGGTTTTGTTTTTTTTTTTTTTTTTTTTGGTAGCCCTTGATAGTAAAGCCAACAAAAAATAAAAGCTATAGTTGGATTTTAATTGAGTTTTTTGTCTTTGTTATTTGATCTTAATATAATTATTTGAGCTTTAAAGAATCCTTTCAAGGACCCACCTGTCAGGTGAAAGTGTCTTTTGACTCTTTGTATCAAGAGAGTTGAATAAAAGATGCAATTATGAGTGCTCAGTAAGAAACATGGGCATTTGAGCCTTCCTTTGCTTCCATAAAAGACCTATGTAATCCACATTCCAGAAGAAAATTACTTGAACACACTAGCATTTAAACAATTTGATTTTTAGATAAAATTTTTTTTTATTTCTAAGACTTTAAAATGATATTTTTTCTCTTAAAAGGAGACCGAAGAGTGGAAAAAAATGACTTTCATTATAATTATAATTATGATATGAGAATGACTCATTTAAAGCAGGCTTTTTATTAAAGTCAGTGATTTATTGAGACAATGAGATACCAATGTCTCACTCAGAATTCATCCTGCCAATAAAGCCATCTGGGATAGGAAGTAAGCAAAAAAAATCCCCTAACAGTATCACCAACGTGGTGTTCTTAAGATTAGAGAGACCTGGAGCCACCCCCAGGCCAGAGAAAGACATGGAGTAGTGTACAAAATTCAGCTCAGTAATTTAATGAAGTTTTGATAGCAAATGGCATCAGGTGTCTGGAAACTGAAACACTGAGAAGCGACGACAGCAGCTTTGATAATGCCAGTGGGCCTACTGTGCGCAATGATTCCTGAGGACGTTGGCATAATGACCCACAGTCAGCTTTCAGAATGCTTGCTTTTTCCATTGTCCTTTTGGGTCATCCGCAGTTTTAATTCTTTGGAGGTTCTGTGTTTTGCAACAATTTAGTTATTATCATTGGCAGATTACTGATAGAAAGATGGGGTTCTTTTGTTTTAGGAAGTAGCTTGGGATCATTGAATATGCTGTCATTTCCTGCATGCACATCGAGTCTGTCTTCCTGCTATTCTAGGTCCAAATCGTTGTCCGATGCCCAAAAGCACTGATGGACCGGCTCATGGGGCTGCCCTTCCATCTGCACTCGGGGCCACAGTGCAAACATATGGTGGTTTTAAGTAGGCTGTAACATTACCAACAGTGATCCCCTTGTAAGGAGGCCCCATCCACGAGCTGTGTCCACATATATGAAATAACAGATCCATGGAATCATACATTCTGTTAAAAAGGAGGGAGGCAAAGATGAGAATGAGCATTTGTATAGTACCTACGCTGTGCCAGGCGCTGTGCCAAGCACCTTTTTATATATATATATATATATATATATATATATATATATATATATATACGTGTCATTTGACCCTCATATATATACGTGTCATTTGACCCTCGCAGCTATCCTGTGAGGTGGGTGCTATTATTATCCCCATTTTTCAGTTGAGGAAACTGAGGCACAAAGAGACAGAAATATTTAATACATCTGAGAGTTTAGAGAAAGCACTGTCAAAATGGATTATAATAAAAAAGATTAGTGAATCAAGGGGCAAAATTCCATTTGTTTACGGTTTCTCATCCCCAACAGATAAAAAATAAATGAAGCATTAGTGTACATTGAAACAGATGAAACCTGAGTTAGAATTAAATGTTTAATAAAGACCACTAGGAGGCATGCTGTTATGTTGTGATACAAGTGGGAATTAAGCATATTTTTCATGCAAATGGTAATGGCATGTCCAAGGCTGTTAAGAAAATAATCATAAGAAGAAATTGTGTGATTAAATGAACATTTTTATATTTATAATTGCCTAGGGGTGGAATAACTACATAAGCCCTAGAACTTTCTGAACTGCTGCTTATGAGTGCCTAATGTTTAAGGTGCTGATAAATATGAGCTCAGACAACAGTCTCAGTGTATATGCAAACCAGATTCATGAGAGCTGCCACATGAAAAATCATTTGGGCCTTTTCCAGAGCTGAGGATTAAAGGGATAGAATTCTGTTAGGTATTTCCCAACAAAGAAAAATGAATGGAATTCCCAGATGTCCCAAGATGACAGTATTAAAATGGGCCTAGCATTCTCCCCCACCCAATTTCCTATTGCTGAATAGCCTCCTGACCTTGATGTGATTACAACTTTAATAGAGGATTGCTTTGAGGTGACTTGTCTTTTTTTCCCCCCCATTGTATTTTCAATCAAAAGAACTCTAAGAAATAAGGAATTATTTTAATGAATTTGGTTTAATCCTACCCCACATTTGTTTTTGTCATCCTGTTTTATTCTGAACTGGATATTGGCTGGTATGTGGCAAGTTGCCAGTTCTTTTGGCCTTTTTTTTCTGAGCTGTACCATCCTGGATCTTGCCCTCCTCACCACACCACACCCTGACCCCCAGCATTTCCAGAGGATTATCTTTGTACTTAGTTTTCCTTTGGGCATCACTTCAGCTCCCTCTCGGGTTCTCCTTTCCACCCGTAACATTGGATTATATGAGAGAAAATAAAAAGGGGTTTTTCTAAAAGGTTTACTCCAGCATAGTGCTGTTTAAGATTGAAATGATAAGTCCCTGGCGAAATTAGCTTCTAAGCCTACATCTTTTCAACTTCTGTTATGTCTGGAAAATCTCTCATCAGAACAGGCCATATACGAATACAAAACACTAACAGCAAAAGTACTTTTTCTTTCTGTGAACATGTTGCTAAGAACAGAGAGCCCTGATTTTTAACTTATTGTTGGCCCAGATGTATGTTCTCAGAACTTGATTTCTTTAATTATTCTTTAATTATTCCTCTCTATTGAAAGCAGGTGTTGCCTGGTAGGGATCTGAGTGGCTATCTTTGTATCATTATGTTTGTCAGTCAACAGACTGTCCTGAGTGCAAGGTCCTTGTCTTATCTGGTCTTTTAGCACCTCTCAGCCTCTAATATCATCTTCTATGCACAGTATATGTATGTATGTGTACATACATACATATACACACACAAGCACTTCATAAATGTTTGTGGAATGGATAAATCAATTTATTTTTGTTCTGTTAGAACTATTCTGACTGTATCCTATCGTTATTATTGAGGATATCATCTTTTCCCTTTTAGAAAGTGGAGTCTAGGTCAAAACTTTTTGTTCTGCAGGAAACACGTCTAAGTTTTGTGTCATTTTGATTTCTCCAAGATGTTACCCAGCCATCCGATGGAACTTATCCTCCCATGGTTAACAGACATACCATTATTCTAGCTGGAAGAATCCCTCTTATAGATTTATAGAGGTCAGAATGTACTTGGAATTTAGCCCGTAATTTGAATAAAGGCAGTAAATAAATTCCTAGGTGGGCCCTAATCCAAGAACCCATTTGTTTCTGTCTAGGAATAGGAGGCTAGCTCTATTTTTATCAGCTAGACTGCCTAAGTAGAGAAGCCTCTAGCTACTGTGTATCTTTTCATCAAGCTGACTTGTTAGGGTGTCTTGTCTGTGTTTCTATGGTTGCTGTCACTCCAGTTCACAGAACACAAAGTAAATGACCTCGGTTCAACCTGTAGACTGGGAGGCCCCTTCTTTTGCTAAGATTTTGACACTAATGTATGACCATGTACCCACTCATAGGTTAGCTGGGGGGTGAGGATACATTCTTATTTCTGTGGCCTAAACATCAAGCATTCATACCACCTATTGAAGGCTTTTTAACTTTGGGAAATGTTGTAAGTTCGTTTGCAGGAATCTTGCTTAAGGCTGAAGGAAAAACTGTGTGGTCAGTCTGGCTTCCCCTAGGAACGTGCCTCTCCCAGTGGAGGGAACACAAAGGGATAGTGCTATCTGGGAAGTGGAGAGGGAAATTGGGATCGAGGCCACCTTAGGACAGTGCTTCAGAAGAAGCAAAACTGTAGGCTGATCTGCATTTGGTTTTCTGATTTGGCTTTGAATGATGGTGTTTTTCTTTCTTTTAACCTGATCTTTGTTTCTTGCAAACTGGGTTCAGTATGCTCAGAATGCCAAGCAGAAAAAAAGCCAGAATGCACTCCAGGAGTTCTTTAAGTAAGTTAGGCCAGTTGGTCTTCGGGGGACTTTGGAAACGGGAAAATCTTTAAAAGGCCTATGTTCCACCAGCATGGGGAAAAAAGAGCTGCTTTTGTCTCTTCTGATTACTCCATTTGGAAATAATGTGTACATTGTAGAACAATGCAAAACCTTTATCAGGTTGGAAAATGTCACAAAAGCATTTGTTTTCTGAAACATTCCAAAACTGCCATCACAGTTAAGTTCTGGATCAGGAGGAAAATACTTTTACAACATCTGTAGCGTTGCATTTTTACATATGTATGTGGTTCGGCCCATTTGTGATTCTGAAGAAATGACGCATTATAGAGTTGAGTATTGGCATTAGGTTATAGGCCAGAAGAAAACAATCTTTGTTTTCCTCAGCTTAAAGTAACACTTTGTTTTGTATTAGATAATGATTATTAAGCTTAGAATCACCTTTTCCTTTCTGTTTTTCCCCTAGGCATTTGTAGGCATATAAAACTACTGTAGAGTCATGATGTAAAAATCACGTTTCTTTTGCACATAGTAAGTCATGGGCTTGTAGAATGACTACCATAACAGCAGCCAGAGCTGGCATTTCTATAGTGCTAAAAGAGGTTTGACCGGTAACTTCTGTGCAGTGTCTTATGTCCTATAGATAGTCATTTTACATATAAGAAAACTGAGGCACATAGCGTTTGTGACTAGCCATGCTCACGAATAAATGTCCAAGTTGGAATTCGAATGCAGCTCTTTGTGAGTTCCACATCGGCAGTGTTTTCTGCCACACTGCCTCTCCCGGCATAGTTCATTTATATAGCACTTTACAGTTTCCAGAGTGCTTTCCTCGTGGGATGGTCATTCCAATAAGGCAGAGAGTTTCATCTTCATTTTACAGATGAGGAAACACTGATTCAGAGGAGTTTTGTAAGCCTCAGAGCCAAGATCCAAATCTAGGCCTGTTGACTCTAAGCCCAGCATCCTTTCCATCATACTTTGTTGTCTTTCAGGAGCCTTTTTACCTGAGCTGGTTAAAACATAGTGCTAAAAAGACCAGTCACAGGTTTGCTTCACCTCTAATGACCAGCAGAGCTCTGTGGTACTCCGTGAATACTAACGGTAGCCCTAACCCTGGTCATCTTACTCATACACACCTGGATCCACAAATGTATAACGTTCAGCATAAGAGCATGGTACAAGTCCACCCCTTAATAAAAGAAAAATACCTCAAAATCAGTGCACCACTGATCCTGTGTTATAAGCTGTGTTTAATCCAGACACAGAACTTTAGATAGCTGGATCGAGGGAAGGAAATAATCTTCCTATCAGAAATTAAATGAACTCGTTTCCCCTTCATTTCCAAAAAAAAAAGAGTAAAATCTTATTTA
Source organism: Trichosurus vulpecula (assembly GCF_011100635.1). Lineage (NCBI taxonomy): Eukaryota > Metazoa > Chordata > Mammalia > Diprotodontia > Phalangeridae > Trichosurus > Trichosurus vulpecula. The sequence continues at coordinate 66,512,173 of NC_050577.1, forward strand.
GTAAACTTCTTTGTGATTAGGTCACACAAGTTTAAATTCCGTTCAACAGATACTGTCTTTGTGTAAAGCTCATGATGAAAAAAAAGAAGACCCTACCCTCAGAGAGGTTACATTCTGAACATGCATTAGACAAAGTAAATACTGTCAAGAGTCCTTAACAAATGTCCATTGGGTGATGGCCAGGGGTCGCTGCCACTGACGCACAGCTGCCATATCTACTTTCTCTATAGAGGTGAAGGGGAGAAAAGTCCATCCCCTGCTCCTTCTACATGTCCAAGAAGGCTTACTTTTCACGTTTTTCAAAATTAATGAAATAGTGAATTGGTGGTATTTCTGAGCAGTGTAGAGTCTGGCCATAATCCTATCAGAGGGTCATTTTTAGGTAATTGGACATTTATGTGACGCAGCATTGTACCGTGGAACCTGCCATACTTAGTCAGGAAAGTGCTTAGAATTCTCATTCTGGCACTTTTCCCCTGTGTGACAGAGAGGGAATCACTTCTCTGAGCCTCAGTTTCTTTTTCTGTGAAATGAAGAGATAGGACATGGGTAACCTTCCAGCCGTAAATGTGCATCCTCAGTGAAGCTATGGTTAGGTCACTGTCACATGTTTTTAAATGTTTGTTATCTAATTCCTATCTACAGCCTAAAATCAAAGAACTTTCTTTTAATTTCAGGTCTCCATTTTAGGATGCCCTGATCCAGTGGTTCACGAAATTGCCTATCAATATGGAAAAAATGTTGGCATCGCATTTCAGGTTCTTGAAATTTTTGGTTTTGCATTACTTAATGGAATTATGGCCTCTTTGAAATACTTCCTGTGGATGGTTCTGGAATGAGTTTTGACATCAGTTCTTTCTCCCTTAGTTGATAGATGACGTGCTGGATTTTACTTCATGTACTGACCAGCTGGGCAAACCAGCCGCATCAGATCTGAAACTTGGATTAGCCACCGGTCCAGTCTTATTTGCTTGCCAGCAGGTAGGTTTCATTTTAGAAGAGGCATGTATAGATGTGGAACCACTGGCTTCTTCAGTAAGTTCTTTTCTATTCAATAAATTGTTTGGCAGATGAGATCTCACCTGAGTGGTTTCTGCACTTAAGAATTTCCAAGGTTTTCTTTAAAAAAAAAAATCCCCAGATCTGCTGGATAAACAAGACCTTGACGTAGCTGGGACAGAGATGAAGTGATGGAATTTTCAGCACATCCATAGAGGTGGAACAAGATCTCCTGTTGCCTTCAGAAAGGCTCCAGGGGAATTCATAAAATTAAGGAGGGATCCATGGGGATCCTAGAGAGTCCAGGGGACTGTGGAAATAAATGAAGCTGCCTTAAAATAAGGCTACAAGGACTAAAGACTCCGTAACAATTTAGTGACTTAGAAGTTAGTTCACACACCTTGAAATTACAAGTAGAGCATTACCTGCAGTTTGCAGATCTTACTTTATAGTTATTTTCATTGTGTGGTTTGGTTTCTTTTAGCAAGCCCATCCAGCATTCAGCGTTTAGGGGCACTGGATTTAAAATAAGGAAGAATTGGGTTCAGACACCGCCTCAGACACTTGCGAGCTGCCAGGCCCTGGGCACATCATTTAATTTCATTCTGATTCCATTTTCTCATCTGTAAAATGGAAGGGTTCAACCTGGTGGCCTCCAGGGGCCCTTCCAGTTCCCAGTCTTCTTTTCCCAGCCTGAGAAGAGAGATTCTAGATTGACTGCAGCTTTGAACAGATGACTGTATACTTGGAAGTCATTTGAATTCACAGTGACCGTGCCTCTGGCCAGATGAGAGATGAGCCCCCTTTACCAGATGCTAGCAGAACCACCTCAATTCTTGTAACATTAGCTAGGAGAGAGGTTATGGAATTGTGGTCAGGTTGGGGGTTGGAACAGCAGTGAGTTAGAATATGCAGGCTGCTGAAGGAAGGTTTCAGTATAAAATTAGACAGAGGACCCAGACTCCACCCACTCTGTTGTCCTTCCCTTTTGTACATCTTCCCACTTGTGAAGGTGGGGATGCAAATGATCTATGTGTACCACATCCGTCATTTTAAAGATGTATGTCTGGCCAGCCAGCCAAATGACTCATCCCAGAACAAGGTGAAGATTATACAGGTGATGAGGAAGAATATATTGTGTTCCTGAGTCTGAGAAGAGAGTAGACAATAAGTCTCTGTATTTTGAGGAAGGAATGGGAAGGAACTTTTTTTCATCCTGAGACATTCACCCATGGGAAAAGGGGGGTGGGGGAGCATAGGCTGTAGACAAGTAAAAAAAGCAGTAGTTGACAGAATGTATGGCCATGATTAGAAAATTAAATTGATGACAATCAAATAGTTGCCTCCCTCCCTGCCCCCCAACTCCTCTTAACATATTTAATAGAATTACATGTACTAAATGTGCTATTTTAAAAACATAGTGTTACTTCCATGGCCTTCCTCCACCCTTATTTAATAGATTCTTTTGTTTGCAATGACCAGCACCCCAGCCCAACCTTTGCTTGACACCCAGAATAACTATTAAGCAAAATCAAAAAACCGCTCTGTCTGAAAGCTTATGGAGCCATCGCCTCCAATTTCCTCTCATCTCTTCTCTGCCCTGGAACCAAGATGGGCCACTGAGATTCACCAGCTGAGCCGCTCTTTCATTCTGTTTCCATTTATCTTACTATTGGCAGGTAGTATGTTCTCCTGATTCTTGTCACTTTATCAGTTCATCTAAGCCTTTCCACATTTTCTTGAATTCTTCCTATTTGTCATCTTATTGTTCATGTGACAGTTTGTTCAGCCAGCGAGCATTGTTGGGGGCGGGGGGGCTGCTGCTGCTGTTGGCCAGTGAGGATTGGGGGGATCCAGCTTCTTGCACATTCCATGTGGTGGCTACTCTCTGATTGTATAACATGAGACAAAAGAAACATTGATGAATGCTGATTCAGGCCTGCCCTTCAGAGAGCTGGAGATATTTTTTAGGTGCTTGTTAAGCCAGGCACCAGCCCAGATCCTCCAGAGTCGGAGTCCCCTGTTGTCAGTCTCTTCTCTTCAGTTGATCTTTTACTTTTCTGTTTATCTGGCATCTCTCAGTATCAGATGAGGTGTTTGTGGGCGGAGCCTGCCCTTGGCTTTTGTGTCCCAGGACTACAAACAGACATAGCACTGAGCCTGATGGGAACTTCATGGATATACACCTGCAACAGGTTATTTACTTCCCCCAGATTGCCCCTTCCCCTACACTGAAATCAGGCTTCTGACTACACCATAGGACATGAATGGCTTAGATTTCATTTTAGCTTACCACTCTGCAAGAGAGATAAATGAAGACAAGAAAACAAATCAAGAATTAAAAGAAGAGGTACCCTGAGCTAAAGGACTAGAGCCTGAGGCCTCAAGACACTGCCATCCTTGTTTCACTGGAAAATCCCAGTCACAGGATGGGCAGCACACTCAGTCCCACAAGACTTCAGGCCTTGCCATCTGTCAGCTATAGCCTGAAAAGGGAAGAATCTCAGCCACAAAAAAGGGAACAGTCTGAGAAAGGGGCACACACACAAGACAAAGCAGGAAGCAAGGGAGCACTGTGTGTGATGAAATGATGTTTTTTCTGTGCAGATTCTCTCTTCTGACATGAAGGCCACAGGTCAGCTAGATTTGGACTAAGCTTTGTGAATTTTAAAAATAAAACCACAGGTTGAAACACATTGTCAGCAGGGCAAAATGGCAGCCACTGACAAGCTCCAAGAATCATGCTAATTTTAAATCACAAGTTTCTAGACATTCTTTTCTCATTTCAAGTCTGAGGTGCAGAGAGAAATGAAGACAGTTTTCTCTTCATTGGGATAGGCTTGTCAACTAAGAGAATGGCTAGTGGAGAATTCAATTTTAGTAAAATGAGGTTAGTCCCCAAATAACACATCTGTACTATTCCCATTTGCTCTTCTTACTGTCTCATAAGAAAGTAGTCTCTGGGTAGGTTTTATAACATTCTTCTAGCAATCCCCAAGTACTCTTAACCAGTTAGTTCCCTCTTAAAAAGGTGTCCTAATCATATTTGAAGAAAGTAATCCTAGTCAATTCTTGATTATATGCATTTTTGTTATTTATAGCCCATTTTTAAATCCCTTGTTGATCAGTGATGTTTTTCATGTGATAACTTCGATGTAGGAGGGAATTGCCAGTATGAGCCTAGCTACCTTCTATTCCTTTAAAACATTCAATTTAGAAGTTTGCTAGAATTTTCAGAAGAGATACAACACTTTCTCCTCTTTTATGAGGCTAAACAAACAGAGAAGGCCTGAGCTTTAATGTTCGTGGGAGATGCAAAGCTAAATTTGGGGAACATATTTATTTCTTTCTCAGTAGAGAGGCTATCTAAAATAAATCTAAGTGCCAGTGGCTTAAAAGTGTAGAATTTGGGGGAAACAGCATTTGATACTGGATGCATTTATACCAAGCTTTATTTATTTCTTAAAGTAGCCAGATGTCCTTTGGTTCCAGTTCAGTTCAAAAACCATGTAAGGCACTATGCTGGGTGCCGAAGACAGGAAACAATTTAAAAAGCTTGCATTCTAGTAAAAGATACATATACAAATAAAAGTAAACTGAAATTTAGGATCATACCTCCCCCTCCCAAAAAAAGAAAATAGAGAGGCCCATGGCTGGAGTGATCAGATTTAAACACATTGCAAACAAATGAGTATAAAAAAGAGAATCTACATAAAAGGATGTCCCCAAATAGTAGGAAAAAAAGGTTAGGATGGTCACATGGTAAAAAATTTCATATATATCAAGGATAGCCTCTGAACAGGCACAAAGACAGGAGATAGTGTGGCAGTTTTAGGGAGCAGTGAAGAGTGTGTGAAGGAGAATAATATGAATAAAGACAGGAAAGATAAGTTAGACCCAGATTGCAGGTGGTCATCAATGTAGGGTCAAGAAGTTTCTCATTTTTATCCTAGGGACAACTGGGAGCCCCTGAGGGTTTTTAAGCAGTAAAATAACCGGACAGACTTGGTTCCTGAAAAGATCGTTTTGGTAGTTGTATAGGAAAGGGCTTAGAAACTAAGAGACCAAAAGCAGGGAGAGTAGTCCAGGAAGGGGTGGCCTGAACTAGAGTAGTAGTTGTGTTAAGGAGAGAAAAGAGAATAAATTAAAGACTATAAATATGGGAATTTAAAGAACTTGCCAGCTGCTCAGATATTTGATTATAGAATTCAAGTTACACATGTATTAAGAGATTAAAGATAAAAACAAGTCCTATGTAGCAGTATCATAGCAATAAAAATAAAATTATATCTTTAGATGGCAGATTTACTTAGCAGTAAGTATTGGTTTTTCTTTTATGATCAGTTCCCAGAAATGAATGCAATGATAATGAGACGATTCAGTTTACCAGGAGATGTGGAACGTGCTCGGCAGTATGTATTGCAGGTAAGTACCAGTATCAGTTTATCAACTGTAATGTATCAAAGCTTACTTCAAAGCTAAGCAAAACAGTTTAACTCTAAAGTATTATAAAAATAATATGACTGTAATGTATGTCGATGGGGAAATGGTAGGCCTTGTAATTTCACCTTTCTCTCCCGCCACATCTTCCCATCCAGACTTGCCTTTCCTGGAATAGTACCATTCATCCACATGTAAACCTTGGGATCATCCCTTGCACTTAGCTCTCAGCCAGTTACCAGGTTCTGCCAATTGCTTCTTTCTGTGTTGTCATTCTCATCCAGACCTTGTACTAACCTAAGTGGCCCTCCTGCCCCCATGTAGATAATACTGCCATACTAGGAGGTGTAGTTTTTATGTCATTCCTAGCAAACAGTCAAGATTAACATTCAAACAATTATTGCCGCTTTGATCCATTTTGAGAATTGTCTTTTATGCGCCGTGGCATTCTTAATGCTTGGCCATGGCTTTTGGTTTGAGGATGAATTCAAAGTTTGGAAATTGTTGTCTTTTTTGACTGTATTTCCAAGTTATATAGCTAAAAGGATTGCTGAGTATCACCATTTGGTCAGTTATTTGTGAAGCAATTACAAAGTATCTTTACCAGAATCATATAATCAAGATTGAGAGTTAGAAAGGTACTTCCTTGGAAACCATCTAGCTTGACTCCCTTACGTGATAGATAAGGAAATGGATCCCCTTGAGTTTAAGCGAATTGCCCATTTTTCACACGGCTAAAGTGGTTGAGCCCAGGTGAGAGCTTAGATATTCAGGTCCAGATCCAGAATCCTACTGTACCATACAACTCACAATCTTAGTATTACGAAGAGAGTGAGGATCACTGTAGAGTCAGTTCAGCTTTTTAAGGGAGGAACCTTTGTCAAAATTGGCTGAAGGGAAGGAGCCAGCCAACAAATGACCCAAGGACATAGTGCAGAGTTGCTGTGGGGCTCAGGACGGCCCACTGAGAACAGGCTGTGCCACCAGCACAGACTCTGGCAAGCTCTGCCAAACTGGGAAAGTTCCCAGCATGAATGAGTCTGGTGATGGAGGAGCCAAGTGGGGAGAAACTAACTGAAAAGGTTAAGTGCTGGCTGATGAACTGCTCAACTAGCCCTAGAAACAAGGGTTTCTAAGTCTACCGTAAATTACTACTTCATTAGATCTCTAGAGGCCTGTGGTTTGGAAGTCAACTGATATACTGCTATGTAGTGTCATCATGAAATCCCCTAATTAATTTCAGAGTTAGGTAGCCTTGGTTATCTGTGTCAAGCCTCTTACAATAAATGATTGAGGTTACTGGGAGAGGGCACCACTGGAGAGTGTGTATCTTCAACCTATGATCCTAGAGTTGCCCAGGGTCACACAGATGGTCTGTCTCAAGGAAGGACTCCACCCAGTTCTCTATCCACTAGGTTATGCTGCCTCTGTTCATAGAAAGACTTGAAATATCCAGTGAACACAGTAAAGTGATTTCAACATGGCACTGCAATTTAAGACTGGTACATTCAGTAACATGTATTTTTCCCCCTGCAGAGTGACGGTGTGCAACAAACAACCTACCTCGCCCAACAATACTGCCATAAAGCAATAAGGGAGATCAGTAAACTTCGACCATCTCCTGAAAGAGACGCCCTCATCCAACTCACAGAAATTGTACTCACACGAGACAAATGACATCTTTCCATTTCTGTGGCAGCTATTTACCAGACTGTGCCTAAACAATTTTATGGAACACTTTTTTTTTGCTTCCAGTGCAGATTACCAAAAATTTTTTTCTTTTTTTAAAACTCATTTCAACCTTGTTTATTGGCAATTTTTAAAAGAACTTTTTAAAGCCAGTTGTATTGAAGGAAGCCATAACTATGTCATTAAACCATCTGAATCCGACCTTGGTTCTAGCACTATAAACTTTGATGGGGGTATTATTTATGTGTGATATTGTTTACAATGTTAATATCCACATGTAAGGCCACAATAAGAATAAATAATGTTTAAAAGATTTTGATTTTTCACCTTTCCTACAAAACAGATATAAAATGACAGAAAACCAGCAAACTTCAGATTCGAGCTTAAGTTTTGGTTATATTTAACAGTACCCAAAATTGTATATAGGAGAATGATTTATTATAAAAGACTGTACATAAAATTTAGACAATAGGTTATATACAAATTAAGAAAACTTTCCAATTGATAACAGCAAAATGAAAGTTATTTGATCACTAATGATACTGAAATCATGTTTACAATAAACGAAGGAATAAAGCAGTCACATTGACCTAGGATGAAATAAAAGGTATTTATCTAATTTTCAGAAACAAATGTTTTATACTGATCTTTTTCATTCACTGTGCCAAAATCTGCAATACCCGATACAACTGACTATACTTTGAAATCCAAACAAGTCCTCAATACACAGAAACCCACATCAATGTATTCTACTTTAGATATCCTAAGTAATATAGATCTGGACAAGACAAGAACAGAAATGTCACCTCTGAAGATTTGACCAAAAGCCCTTCCTTAAATCAAGAGGAGACACACAAAGTGGATGGGATGCTTTAATGACAAATGAAGTCTCCAGTGTGGGGATGGTCCCTATTTTCACTGATTAACACAGCAACTATCATCTTCCCTACTTGATCTTGTTTTGGGTTGCCACAGCCAGATAATAGATTTAATAGCGCCAGTACAAAAGTCAACAGCATCCAAAAGTTATTTGTAAATGGTGCTCTGGTTTCCTTATACTGAACCAGCATTTGATCAATAGTAGTTGAAAAAGGCAGCTGTAAAACTCATGGAATGGTATATGGCAGTAAACTGGACCCCATAATTAGACAATCTTGTCTAAATTTTAGCTACAATAATCTGATCCCTTTTATAAATCATCTTTGAAAGAAAATTTTAGAAAAGGAATTTATATGTTAAATATCCAAAATAAATCACTTTCTTCTAAGTCAGGGCAAGTTAATATAAGGCCTACACCAATTTTTTTGTTAATGGAGAATGTGCTGAGAAAATAGAAGCATTATTCTGCAATAAATCCATACTTTTATTTTTAAAAAAGCAAACCAATGAAGAAAGGACAAGACCTTTGGTTCACTTATGTATTTATGAATGGAAAAAGTGAAAATGCAAATTCACTCATTAAAAAAACTTAGGTACAAATTACAACATACAGAAGACCACCCAGTTTTGTTTCACATGGATACCTTAGAGACTCAACAATTTAACAGACTTTTGTGTGAGTACTCTAGGTAAAGATTACAACAAATTGGAAGCATCTTGGATTTTTTTTAAAGTATATTTCAATACATAAGTTTGTATGCATGCTTTAAACAAATAGTATAGTTCAAAAATGAGCAAGAAACTAAACAAAAGTATGACCAGCACTAGCATTAAACTTCTCTTCCAGATTCTTAATGTTAGTCTAACGTAGTGTTAGTTACCATGCTGCACTGAAAAATGTAATGGCACAATTGGAATCATGATTCATTAAATACTAAGCCCTACTTCCCCAGAATATTTAGGCTGGTCATAAAATTAAGAATGCATAAGGAAATACATAAGCATAACCTGTTACAGACAGTTATTTGTACAAAATGCTCTTCAGCAATACATCAACCGTCTCCCAAAAGTTATGCTCATGGATGGACATTCGATCATACTGATAAAACAGCATGTCCTGAAAATATGGGCACATTTTAAAACAGTAAGACAGATCTGTTCACCATTATAGTTGTCCCACAGTATGATTGAATACAAGATCCCACTTCAAAAGCAAAAGAATTTTAATCAGTATAGTGCATGATTGATTCAACGTAATTTCCAGGGAACAAGCCAGTCACTCGATTGCAGACTCCTTCATACCATCCGTCATCATTCTTCTTTATAACATAAATGATTGCACCTTCCATAAAAGATAGCTCATCATCCTTGTCCTTTGTATAATCATATATAGCAACAACTAAAGGGAGAAAAAAGTCAAAATATTAAATAAGCATGCTAAAATGATTTTCACACTGCCATTTCATATCTAGTGTAACAAATTCAACAATTTCAGTGAAGGGTTTTTTCAAATTCATGATAGTATGTATGACAGTAGTTAACCCCATGCTGCTGGGTTAAGTGACAATTTAATGCTATAAATATCTTATGTTTTGATACATCATATGAACATTTTTATGAACTTATTTTTATAATTGGTACCCATGTATGTACTGTAATTTCAAAATACATCTCTAGGGAAAATTTTAATTACAAAATATGCAGGCTGTTGTGGCCTCTCCTCTATTTATTATGGGGAAGTTTTAATGATAACCAGCAAGAAACATGAATCCAGTAACCACTGCAATGCTCAGTAAATTTCAAGATTATGCATTAGAGTAGACAATCATTGCCATTTTTTAATTTGTTATATGTTGGAAAACAAAAACACCACTTTACTCTTATTCTTAACTTTGCAATGATGTCAAAACGCTGGATTTTTGTGACAAAACAGGGTGATGAATTCACTGGGATTAAAAAGGGTCATTGCCTTCAAGGTTTTAAAACAAGAAGCAAAAACACAGAAAATGGGGTAGGAAGTAAAGGTAGAAATGTGATGGCTAGAAAAGAAAATTGTTTCTTTTTCCTCAAAATCACAGATGGTTAGATTTGGGAAGAAAACATGTAGTGATTTATGACGAGGCTTGGTGTGTTTATTAGTCATCAAAGAGAATGAAAAAACGTGGCTCATCTTGTTCTGCACTTCAGCTGTGGATCAGTGAATTAAAATAGTTATGTTCTTATAGTCATGTCCAACTTTCAGAATGTTAAAAGGTGCAGAATGAAAAGGGGAACGTGGTGGTACTCTAACCCAACCTTCACCAGAACAAAGTCAGCCCTCGCCAACGTCCCTGACTGGCCAAGAAGCCTTTGCTCCAATATTTTCAGTTACTTAGGAGCTCGTTATTTCACAAAGCAGCTGGTTCCTTTTTTTTTTTTTTTGAAAGCTCCATTTGACAATTCTTTTTTGTACCCTGCTAAAATCTGCCTCCCTGTTAACTTCCACCCACTGCCCTCTGGAAAGACAAAAGTCTAATCCTTTTTCCACATGGCATGCCTTTTAATATATAAACAGTTATCATGTTCCCAACTGCCTTTCCAAGCTAGCCACCCCCATCCTTCCTGCCGTTCCCCCCACCACTGAGTATTTCTTATGGTATAGGTTTCAAAGTCTTTACCACTCTGGTCACCATCCCCTGAAAAGGTTCCAGTCCGCCAAGGTCCATATTAAAATGTGGCACCAAAAACTTAAACAATACTTTAGATGTACTCAGGCTAGTGATGACTATCATGGGAATATTATTATCTGCCTTCTTTGGGGCATAATATTTATATTAATGCAGCTGAAAATTATTATTCACTAACTATATCAAACATAACATAAGAGACACTTATTTGTCAACTGAAATTTCTATATCTATTTCACATGAACCATTACTAAGCCAGGTCTCTGCTACTATGGTTTTTTTTTTTTTAAAAAAGGAATAAAAGCCTAAGACTTAATACTCCAAAGTCCAACACCTCAGTGCTTCATCCTAACACAAAGGCTGGGGTTCTTGAAAGCTATAACAGAAGCTATGCTTGCAATCTTTGCCACCCGGTACTAAGATGAAAAAATGGAATGCAAGCTCTGACAAGTTCTACCAAGTTCAAGTACAGACGTAGCAAGTGATTGAACATCTCTCTCCAGGAACCAGCCTAGCTACATTCAGAGAGGTCCATCCCCAGAAGCATGAATGCTTTTTGTCACAGGAACTCAATGGCATGCTTATCAAATCTGTAGATGGCAAACAGTGGCTTCAAATTTATTTTTATTTATATTTGGTCTTAGAGGCAACTGGAAACTAGAGGCAGGGAAATGACAAGTTTAGAACTGGGATTTAGAAATTTAGACTTTGGAAGCTCTATGGAGATGGACTGAAAATAGGACAGGGAAACCAATTAGGAAACTATTGAACCAGCCCAGGCAAGCAGTGATCAGAGCCAGAACTACAGTGGTGGCCATGTGAGTGGAAGAACGGGGAGAGATGTGAAAGATGGTAGAGATTTAGATTCAATAAGACTCTAACACACTAAATGGATACATGGGGTCCAAGAGAGAGAGAGGAGTTGAAGATGACTTCAAAGTTGTGAAGCTGAGTGACTGGAAGGATGGTGTTTTTGAAAGAAGTAGGGAAGAAGAGGCATATAAATGGGATATTATTACACCACAAGAATGATGACTATTAGGAATTCAGAGACCTTGAGAAGACTTACATGAACTGATGGAGTGCAAGGAAAGTAGAACCAAGTTAAAAACACACAGCTACCACATTAAAACTGAAGGAAAACAACTTCAAAAGGCATAAAATATTCAAATGACTGTAATGATTAATTTTGGTTTTCAAAGACTGATGACAAGACATACTTTCCCCCTTCTCTCAGTAGAGAACCAGATGGCCTGACTACAAGTAAAGAATTCTATGTACCTGTCAAACATGGACATTGTGTTGGTTCAGGATAGTTCAATTGAAGGAGGGACTGACATGAAAATAATATTTTAAAATATAACTCTTTTTAACATAGCATGAGATGCCTCAAAGGGTCCCCTGTCATCATCCCCACCCCACTCCCTGATTTCTGAGGTTACTTTCAAATCTGGAATTCTGTGTTTCTATAAAATAGAGTGGAAGGATTGTGGAAATAAGCAGATTTTAACATTTATTCTTATTAAGTTTCATCAGGGATGTCTGAATCCTAAATCTGTCTTTGTGCCATTTTACGAATGGCCACCTTATATCACTGGGGAAGCGGAGGAGTGTTAGGCCCCCCTATAAATGAAGCTCAGCAACTATTCATAGTCTTAGAGAGTTAGCTATAATACTAACCTGCCCAGAGTCACAAAGCCAATATGAGGCAGAAGAAACTTGGCCCAGTTCTTGACTTCCAAGACTTCCATATATCACACAGTAGTACTTTTCCAAGTCATACATAAATCAATGCAAATATTTAATGGTCCCATTTTCAGGGATGGAGTTAATAAAGCCACTAATGGTAGAATTATCAATGTAACATAAAACTCTGAACTACTCAGTTCTGGCCTCAATCTTAAATGTAACATGTAGGCTCTAAACAGTTTAATAATGATTTGGATGTTTTCATTAGGATGAAAATTGTTTTGAGTTTAAGTATAAAATACTATTTAATGCAAAACACCAGGCTTACTCTTAGGTACTAACTCAAAACTTAACCAAGAAAATTATTCAGATCTCTAAATCTCCATTCATCATCCAATGTTCAAGTAGGGCACTCAAACAGGTAAGGCCTAGGAACAAAAGCCATTAGCAGAGCTACTGACAGACATGGAAAATTACACACACACACACACACACATACACACACAGATTTGAAATAAGGGAAAGAATAAAGTGAAAATAGAATCTGCTACTCCCTAACACATTCATCAAGTACATAAGTATCCTCAAAGTCAAAAGCATCTCAGTATTAAACTGAGGTGATGCCTTCATAAGGGACCCAGTGGAACTTAATCCTAGTGACTTATTCTATCTAATAAGATATTAGCCAAATGACAGATTTACAACAGTTGATCTGCTTTATTTTCCCCAAAGCACTAAAGTACAAGATCTCTCTAAAGTGGGTTTTTTTTTTGTTTTGGGGGAGGGGTTTTTTTTGGCATCCTGATCAGAATTGCTCCCCTCTACTACAAACTTTAGATCAATTCATTCATGATTGCCTTACCTTTCTCAATATAGCTCTTAGGGGCCCAGGCAGGATCTCCATCTGCATACGGATCATTATACTGAACGACTGCAGCCTCCTCATCTTCATAATCAACTGGGGGTGGTGGAGGAGGAGGTGGGGAATCATCAAACATAGGAATATCATCTGGTGGAGGAGGTGGTGGTGGTGTAGGGCTATCAGCAACTAAAAAGTATTCAAAAAATTGATTTGGATCAGAAAAACATCAAATAAAAATTGATAAACTAATAAAACTCAAGAAAAGCTCAAAAGTATGTAAAGCATGCACTATAATAACATGCACTGATTAGGAATGGAAAGCTTGGTGTGTTAAAGCTTATATATGCTTAATAGCATTTAAAAGATAATTTAACAACAGCAATAATGAAATAAAAATAAAGGTAACTTGGAAATTGATTATTTGCAGGAGGTCAGGAGGGAATTTTTCCTTTCATAGGACTGCAAATTTGCACTGCAGGATTAGAAGTCCCATTCCACAGCATAGGACAGGACACAAGTATCCAATGTATTAGACTAGTGAGTGTTTGATACAAATTTTTTTAAACTCTATCACTGGGCCTAAGGTCAACCTTATGTTCTATCCTTGGTTGATCTATTGACAGGGCCCATACCCTTAGTCTTTACTTGTAGAACAGCTTTAAACACAAAAACCAGGAAATATGTCACCAGCAGGGCTTACTAGGACTTTAAAAAAATAAACTTTAACCAGATAAGAGAAAATGGAAATGCCTAAATGGAGAAAAATTTAAATGTGTATAAATGAAGTTCAGTGTTTTTCAAAGTTGTTCATGTGCACATTCAAATATATTTAAATTTGAAAGTTTATGTAAGAAGCATACTAAGATTTTTAATTATTACTGGTAAAAAATAAACATGGAAAAGAACAAAATAAAAAGATGCTAGGCATATTAAATCATATGAGTATACATTTATTATATCAACTCAACATGTAAAGCACTTTGCAAATCATAAGGTGCTATATAAATGCTAGCTACTATAATTCTTATTAACAAAAATATTCAAGGGGAGGATAAAAATGGAAAGAAAAACCTCTATTTTACAAAATTTTAAAAAATTTATTTGTTACGTAATTTCCAGATGGTGTCTTTAATTAACTAGAAGAAAATGGTGGCACTGGGAGCTATTTCTGAGTAAAAACAGAACTATTCCACCACTTTGCTGGCTAGAACATGATAACCAGGTAACCACGTGAATATCACTTCCTAATTTTAAGTAGTTCAATAAAGAACTGTCACTGATAACCAGTTTTAAATTCCTGTTCTATGATTTACTACACAAAATATTGTTGTATTCTCTTCAAAAGATAAAGGGCTGAGGTGATTTAACAACTACAAAATCAATAACGGACCACAGAGGCAAAATTCACAATATAAAACACATTAGTTCATATCTATTTAACCACCAAAAAAAAAGCACCATTAGAACCTGTTTTGATGGGTGGTGTTCCAAAGTTTATATTCAGGGCTTCTTAAACTTTTTCCACTCACAACTTTTTCCACTCAGTTTAGGGTACAAGGGAAGTAAATGCCTGGTCTCAAGATTAGTCAGTAAGCCAAATCAAGACTAGATCCCATCTCTTTCTAGCATGTAGTACTTAAGCTAGAAATAAGCCATCCATATATAAAAAATTATATAAAAGTGTGATGGTAGACTTTTAAACAAATTTCATATTTAGTAAATGTATCTAAGTACAAAGCTACTTGTATTTTTATTATGATCACCATTTCACAGGTTTGGTTTTTAACTACTGTGACATGAAAGAGAGCCAGTATCCCCAATTCCTTTGTTAACTTATTTTTAAGTACATTACTGACACAGTCCAATCATCAACCCAGAAATATAGAGACTATAAAACAAAAGATTTGCTGGTTTTGCACTAGGAAGATAATGATATTATTACTCCAAAGGTCTGCAATATTTTAAGATTACTTTGAACCCATTCAGAATCGGTATAACGTCCAGGTAAACTGAAATGGTAGGTAACCCAGAATATCAAAATAGCAACATCGAAGAAACGGCATATCTTAAAGAGGCAAATATTCACTTTCCATGGGGCCTAGGGTTACTATTTGTCACTGCTTTGCAGAAAAAAAAAAAGACTAATCAATTTTAGTCCATGCCCCTAGAGAGCCAGAGCCATATCATATACCCTTGGTATATGACACAGTGTAAGTACAATGTTTTGTATGTAGGAGTAACTCAATAAATGTCTTGGCTGAATAAAAAGTTACTCTGCTATATTCTCAAGAAGGTCAGAATGAATTACAAATACAATTTCCAACAATGTATTCTACTGGTGGATAGGCTGGCTATGTGCGGATACTTGCTCAAACCACTCACTGAGAATTATGTCAAAGACTCTAAATTCAATTTTTTAAAATGTTTTAAATTAAATCGCTATTGTGTGCAAAGAGTAGGTGTGAAAGACACTGAAAGATGGAATAAGACACATTACCCTACACTTAAGGACTTCATAAATTAAAACTCACCACCCTACTTACCCATTATTATTTACACTAGTTTATCATGATAAAATGATCATTGCTAAACATTATTCAGATTTCCCAAGGAAGAAAACACTTTGTAGTGAAAAAACCAATTTCTGTCACTTCCCTGAATTCATGGTATAGTGGTATAACCTAGCTAAAATTTACCCAAACTATAAACTCAAAAGTAGTTTCCAAAACTCATTAAATCCTCTCTTAATGCAGATCATTAAAAGAGTCAATAATTGTCTCATCCCTTTTGTCTTTGCAAGCATCTGCATTAAGCAAAAAGAAACTCCTAGATATTCATTATCATCCATCCCCTCAAATGTAAACCATGGAGTGATCCACTTGTCTCTGAAGAGCAGCTCTACAATGTCAGGCATAAAAGGATTAATGTATAAAATAGGCAAGTATCAAACTCTATCATAATTTTGAAACCCCATTCAAATTGCATAGTATGTATACTCACTATATATCTTTATATTGATGCTAAAATACAAAATTGTGTGTGGCAACAAAATATACAATAACTTAAAAGGAACGCTCCCAGACATAGTGATCAAAAGATAGCTTTAAAGGGGCTTCCAAAAAGTTTGGATTTGTATGTTTGCATATAAATTCCTTGAGAATCTACATAGAGAAGAATGCCTTGTGTTTTTAATCATTTGACACCCATTTATCCAGGATCCATTTGGAGATTTACATGGGTCAGTGATCATGCACACAACAGAAAAAAACTGAAGATCGTGCTCTTCAATTTTGATAGCATATTGCACCTGTATTCAAGATAGGATTAGCTTTTCTTTAAAAAAAAAAAAGGAAAGGAAAGGAAAATTCTGACTCGCCAGCCATGCATGCTATAAGGAGACAGCCTCTATTCTTTGACAGCTCAGTTTGTCCAAACTTACTGTTTTCCTGCACCCTGGCCACGAAGCCTGTGAGAGGTATCTGTGGAGTCAACTGAGGCATAGGGGGAGGGGGTGGAGCAATAGAAACTGGTAGCAACAACACGGTATGGGGGAAGTAAAACAGATAAAGGAAAGAAAAAGAAACAAACAAAAAGCAGAAGTCAGTTACAAGGACCACAAACATAAGTATGCAAAGAACAGTCTGCAAATGAAACAAAACAAAAACAAAACAAAAACCAAAACTAAAACAAAACCTACAGCACCTCCAAGTTTATTTCCCAAAGCAAAGCTAAAGCTGAACTGGTCTGATCAAGGGATAATTTTTAAAAAGAACAAAAACTGAAATTAAGGAGACAGTCTAACCTGAATAATGCTAAACCCCACCACATTCTTTTTATACGATGGATGAGATGACAAACTCTGGGATTATTTCTTCATAGGAATGCCTATGAAAGTTATAAGAAGGGGCTTTCTCACCATGCAGAGGGAAAACAAATACAGGTAGGGGTCCTCTGCTTTAAAATAAGAATATGCCAAAATCCAGATTTCAAATCCTGTAATTTTAAGACCTGTAAAGGACCTGGTCAAATCCAATCTCCTCATTTTATAAGTGAGGGCACTGAGGACTAAAAAGATGCAGAGATGACCGGGCTAACAAATGGCAGAACTACAACTAACATCCTTGTCTCCTATCTCATACTACAACACTTACAGATCAATCAATTGGGGAACAGTTATCAATATATTACCAGAAGAGGTTATTTACAGTTTCTTTTAAAGAAAATTCCTGCATGTAAAAAAAAGTAATTTGGATTTACAGAAATATAATTCATACAACTTTCCAAGAATATCTCCACTTTGTAAAACAAGCTACATTTGTATAAGTCTATACCTTTATTTTAAAAGTAAACCATTTATTTTTCAATAGCAAGGGAAACCTGTTAATACTTAATGTTTATTATATCTCAATAGGCAGAATTTACTCCTAACATCATTAACTGGCCATGTTTTAAATAACTTTGCAATACCATTCACTGATAATTAAATGACAACTAATTCTGATGAATGATCACAAATTGATGACTACTATTAAATTCAACTTTTTTCCTAAAATTGATATTTCAAAGGAACAGGTAAAAAAAACTACACAGAATTTTATACTCAGATGGTTAATTAATCCCTCTATTTACTTTGCCACTTTTGACTGAAAAAAGGGTAGATTTTCCTTGATCAATAACACACAATGATCAGAATACATGAAGAATCTTCTAGAGAAAAAATGGTCCTCTAAGTCACTACTAGATAATGATAATAAATGTGTAGATAGATACAGATAAATCTGTAACTACATACACACATGTATCAAACTAATGTACTGGTGGCTCCCAATAACCTGTACACTGAAATGACAAATTTTTAGGGTCTGTCAAAAAACTTGCAGGTACACAGGAAAATCTGAAAGAGGTTCTTATGCTTCTAGGGAGCAATAGTTTAACAAAGTAATATATATGATCATTAATATTCATTTTATGTATAAATATAGCATTCAATTAGCTACTAAACTAATTTTGATCCTAATAATTCTACATGGAAATGTCCCAAATTAAAATGTCACAATTTTTTTTATACAAAAATTTATTTGAATTTAAAAACACACACACACAAAACTTATATTAAAAAAGAAAAACTCTGGTACTAGCCATGCTGGTTAGTGTGGGAATATGTATTTACTGTGAAAGGAAAATTTTAAAAATCAGTCTGTTTTCAAAAGATTAATCATAACCACCAGATCTAAAAACTTTTGTAAAAGAAACTGAAGGGGGGGAGAGGAAAATACGCACATCAAAACACTAAAGGAAAAAAAAATGCTTTAGAAGCTATTACTTTGACAGCAACAGTAGTCCAGACATTTGACAACACATAATGAAATAATCTGAAATTTGAGGCCTTGTTTGAGATAAAATGTTTTAAAGGAATTCATCCTTTTGGAAATTAAATTGTATTTGAATCAGTAGTATTACTACACTAAATTAAATGGAAAATTGAATATGAAATAAGTCACTAAAAACTGCTACCAGGCAAATGCCTTAGAAGGGAATAATAGCAATATAATGAATGTTACCTAAAATATCATGAGAATAATATGCATATGGTTTATAAAGACTATCACACTTATTGTATTTCAAACTGACAACTTTTTTTGTTTAGTAACATACCAAAAATATTTCTAAATATTTCAGAAGTTATTAAAAATGTATAAAGCTTATGAAATAATCAATACCTAGCTGTCTATCTTTTTGACAGGCTCCCTCACCAGAGGGTTTGTAAGAAAGTTTGAGACTATACTCAAACTAGTCCATTTTGATTCCTTTTATAACATTTCATATAAAAATTTCGATACAGAATTTTAAAACCCATAGGATAAAAGCGGTTTTCAGATTACCCGTGGATATTAGACAACTATACTATAAATGCTCTCTACTAACTAAAGATTTAGCCATTATACAATCAGAAATCTTTCATTTTGTTATTTTAAATACAAAAATTAGATGTCTTTTCTCCTAGTTACCTTTCACCTTAAACTGTCATACATGTTTAAGGATATTCACTGCAAACAAACAGTACTAGCGTACCTACTACCTAAAAGACTTTCTACATCAAAATTCTCTATTATAAATTACAGCCAGATTCTTGGATCCAAATTATAAAAAAGACTTTCCACTAGCATGTCCAGGGTTGTTTCTTTTTGATTAAAGAAATTTATCTAAAAATACAAACAGCTTTAGAGCTAAGTATTACTCCATGAAGGTGATCTGGAGATGTGTAGGGTGAGTTTGGGATTTATATTTACCAATAAAACATTCTTGAAAAGGGCTCTCATTTCAGATTTTCTCTTTTTTGGTTAAATATAAAAAGCAAAACCAATGTCTATCCTATCGTCAATTCAAATAATCCGAAGCTTTCCTAAAACTCTTCCTGCATCAGTAGCTTTTACACTACAGTGGTTAGTGCTGAGATGTGCCAAGATTAGAGTGAACAGAATAAAGTAAAAATAAAATCTTTCTGTTTCTGGGATTATTTTCTCAAGTGAAACAAATAAAAGGGTAAATAATCATCAGTAATATTATCAAAGACCTGCTACCAACCAATTCGAGCCTTTCTCCTTTAACTCGAAACCCTTTAAAACAGTGATAGCCAGCAATTTCTTTACCATTTTCTAAAGAAAATGACAATACCACAATTTTGACAAAGTCCAATTTTCACAAGTAGTCTTAACAACGATTTAGCCAATAAACACAAACTGAAATTCTTTTATTCCAAGAATATTTTTCTAGTTTCTGCTTTTTTTTAGTTTACAATGAAAATAAATACTATATGAAAAATGGCTTCAGTTGAATTTGGAATGCTAAGCATTTTAGATGGTGTAGAATACATTGTAGAAAGTGATTAGTACTCAGTCTTATTCATGCTTCAAAAGGCACTAACTTCCTAAAGGAAACAAAGAAACTAGCATGAAACTGTGGTTTTCATTGTTGTCTATCACTGGCAAGAATCACAGTTTCAAATAGTTTACTCCCGAAGTGCTCCACTGGTGCTACATGCCTGCAAAGCACAGGGGCTTACTTGAATTTTGAGAATAAAGAGGACCGCCATTAACATGAGGTTGAGCAGAAAATTGAGCAGTCACAGAAGGAGTTCGTCTGTATCCACCCGAAGATGCCGAAGAAGTAGTAGAGTTGTGTCGGGAAATCTGCCTGGTCATTGTGCCATACTGGGAACCAGGAGCTGAACTCGGGGCCACTGAAAAGCATCAGCCAAAGGGAACCAACAAAAAAGACTTAAGCAATATGTATCACATTACATGACAGAATATAGAAAGAGATCTCATGTCAGGGTCATTGATTACACCGGGAGGCTTGAGGCATGCAGAAAAGGGAACATAAGATGATCGCTACCAATGGTAGATAGCACGTACGTCTTTTCTACTCCTTTGTAATGAAATAAAATACAAACAAAATCAAGAACAAAAGAGCAACCTGTTTAAAAAAGGTTAGTTTTCATATCTGAGAATATTACTTCTCATCTGTAACAAACATATCTCTGTACTGTGAAAGGAAAGGGAAAGGTCTAGAATCAAAATCTTCAACACACAATCATGAGCATTTAGCTAGATGAATACATTTTTAACTATAAAATCAGAAGTCTAAGATGATTTGCTCATGAGCCAGCCATATTTGCTATTCCATTCATTTCAGTGACTGCATCAACACAGCTCATCTGCAGTAAGTAACAAAATATTTTAGAGACTTTTATGGAAAGAAACACTGTCCTTTTACATTATACATCTGCAAAATTCATGATGAAAACATCTACTCTGACAAAATGGGGGTGTTCTAAGTAAGCTATGTAACTTTTAAAAAGTTTCTTAGCAAGTTTTTAGATGCACTACCTTGGGTGGGAGTGGGAAGGACGACAAGCTTTGCATAAAGCATGTTTTAACCTATTTACAAATGATATTTGTAAGTCATTGACTAACAACTGTAGGATACAAAGTTAATATGGATCAAAGCCTCTAAAGTTTGCTGAATTTATCAAAGCTAACTCTGAGATTGACTGGTAGTTTTAAAACAAAAATGTGAACTTTGACCAGGGTCAGTCAAGTGACAAGAGTCCCCTCACTTTAATTTTACTTTTTTCTTTCCAGTCTGTCCCAAAGCTCAAATGACTTAAGTTTGTAGGTGAAATTAGAAAGCTAGACAATGATCAAGAACATAAGACAATTTGGGGTTTCCCTAAGCAACAGGAATCATCTTTAAATAAATTTTTATTTAACATTTACTACATGCAAGGGCCTACACATAAAATTTTGCAAATTAAATTAAATTTAAAACCATGGATTTCTATCTATTTCAATCTAGTTCTAAACTGCTGAAAGCATTCCCCCCTACCTTCTTACACAGAATATGCCCAACATAAAGTAACTTTTTCTCAATGAGTTGGAGTTACTGTCTTAAGTGCCCATTATGATACTATGCTACAAAGGCAGTGACGCTCAGTCTTTTGGGGTATGCAAAATCCTAGATTGTTGGCCCCTAAAAGTAAACGACCCCCAGACTTCTGGGTTTGCTGAATTGCTGCCACTTTTCACAGCTCTGAGTGCACAGCTTCTGACAGCTCCTCTCACTAACTCTACTTTACTGTTTCTAATCTGCAGTGGATTTAAAAAAACAAATAAGTTTAAGAGCTGGGTGTAAAACAAGCACAACTAAGCTTGCACTGAAGATCGGCAGTTGATCTTGAGCATTTTTAGTGTCCAAGTTCATGGGCCTGACCTGCCTGTTTCTGGTTTTCCAGAGGCTCTAGGTACTTACTACCTTGTAACTAACGAGTATGTTCACAAGAGGGGAGTTTGCTAGTTCCAGAGAGAAAGTATCTGTTAAGTCACAGGAGTATGTGCTTCTGTAAAAACCACTGTTAAAACAGCTTTTTTTTTTTTTAAGCAGAAGACACAGAAAGCATTTGTGTACCCTAGGCAAGGATGGCAAATGGACTCTCTCTCATACGTTAGTGTTCCTAGAGATCTTTGTAACATATCCAACTTGACTTAGCAAAAATGATCTCCATATTACGGAGGGCAGGTTTTCTGTTATTAACATTATGTACATTTATAAGAAGCAATATTTTAAAATGTTCTTTATTGGGCCTATGCCAGCTGCCAATCTAACCTACCCTGCTAGTGATGATTTTTACGTACAGGAGTTTTTGGAAGGCAGGGAGAGAATATTAATAATAAATAAACATTTGAGACTACACCTACACCAGTTGTTCAGAATTTTATAAAAAATCAGTTTTGTTGTCACATGACATAACATACTATCATTTATAGGTGTCCCCGTTAAAGATACTGTATGTCATGCATTAATTTTATAAAAAGCCAATGAAAATTAATTTGTAACTAAAAGTTCAAAACACACTAACATGTCACAAAACAGGCTAAAAGTCAGTGCCTTTATAATATCACCACCTTGCATTACGAAAGATCTTAAACTCATTTAAGCCAAAATTAACATAAATATACATATGCATATGCATGTATGTTTCTGCATTTTCACGATACAGATAAAAACATAATATTCAAGAATGGCTAAAATAGTCTCACATAAAAAAGCTATTCCTAAAGATTTTGATATTCTATGCAAACCAAATGAAGCAATGAAAGTTTTCCTCTAAGACTCATTTATATGTTTGCTTTCTGCATAACTTCAGAGGCCTTTCACCAGAAGATAATTAGTTTAGATTAGAGATGTTAAACCTTCACACTTGTGCCAACAACATACAAACCTTAAAAATCAAACTTGGTAGGTCTATTAGGAAGAGAGTATTATTAATTATGCAAAGCAACTAATCACTCGCAGGTTGACCCAATTCTCACCTATCCTACTGCCCATCAGGAGAGGTGGAGGAAGCGGTGGTGCAGGAGGAGCTCCAGAGGGAGGAGGGACAGAAATTTGTGCTAATAAAACAGTTCATAACGCCAATCAGAGAACAAGCAAGTGAACTAAACAGTCAGACAACAGTAAAGCAGTCAGAATTTGCTAGTAAGAATATGAAAAGAAAAATAGTTACAAATGTAAACAGGTCTTACACCCTTCAAGTGAGAAAAAAAATTTTATGATTAAAAAGGGAAGAAATTAAGTTAATGCCCTTCTGGGTTATAAAATATACCCACTTTTACAAGGTGCCTGATAGAATTTTTCCTTCATTATTACAGAGAGGTTGTTGATCCCTTTCTAGTTCTTACAATATTTTCTACTTTTAAAAATCCATGTATTTACAAAGATGATCCATTAGTTTTAAGAAATTTTTGTTACGCTAATTTAAATGCATCCTAACAATAGCTTGTGATTTATTCCCCATCCTTTCAATAAAGTAATAGGGCTTTTATTGTCCAACACATCTCACATCATCTTTACTACACTATTTCATGGAACATGACAACAACTGTAATTTCCATTTTACAGATAAGCCAAATAAGATGCAGAAAAATTTTGCATCACAGAACAAACTAGTTCTATCTCATGATTCTTACAACTTGTAAGACTCTGCTACTCTCCTGTACCTCTTAGGAAAGAATGTATAATGAATCAAATCTAAGAAAGCTTATACTCTAAGCTCTAAGTTCTCAGAACTTCAAAAGAAATTTCATACAGTTCTGCTTGATTATTTAAGAATGTAGATGTTGATGATTTTTACATAGTATTTTTAAGTTTTAGATAGGGTTTTCCTCATGATAGCCCTGTGATGTAGAGAGCAATTTTCATCATCCCCATATAATTTATCTAACAGCTAAGTATCCAATGGAAGATAGAAAATCAATGAACCTAAAAATTCTTTCAAAGACGTTGCTATTTTTCCTCAAGTAGCAACCTAATGAATTCAGCATTTAAGGTCAGTTCATGAAAAAGAAGTTGCTGAGACAGTTTTGGTAATGTTGGTAAATTATTAGTTTTCTAAACTATATGCCCACAAATGTAAATATCAGAGAGCAATTTTTTCAAAAAGCTTCACAAATAATGCACCTGGTCCAATAGTTGGTGGTGAGGGTGTAGGCACGGCAATGGGAATGCCAATACTGCTGCTTCCACTATTTTCTCGACTTCCACTTCCTCCACTGCTACCACTGTAAAGAAAAATCAGCATTATTCCTAAAGTTCATTCAAAATAATTCCCCATGAATATTAACTTGAATTTTATTAAATGCTAAATTGATAATAAATCTCATGAAATCCTGCAACCTAAACTAGACTGATAAAATCTGTCTCCTGCTCACTGAAGAATCTTCGAGCAAAAACAGAATGACTCTTCAGGTATACTGTATAGGAAGGATTCTTTAAGGTATGCATTAGATTATAGGAATCTTTCTGCTTCTGAAATTTTGTGATTCTGATTCTCAAAAAAGTTATTCCGATTTCCCTATTTTTGTCAAGTTTTGAAAGTGGATGAATCAACACACTATATTCAGAAGAAGATAAAATGTATTAATCAGAATTACCATTGGAACTCATCTTGGTTTACAAATTTAATACATGCCAAAACCAAAGGTGACAATTATAAAAATGAAAATGTCGAGGAAACTAAATATATCACTGAAATACAAAAGGATAAATCAAGTTATCTCTTCATAGCATTAGGGTACCACAAAATCTTAAAACCCCAGTCTGCTAGATTTGAATCAACTCAACGGCCAAACAGATCAGTTACCACAACTGATCTTCCTCCTCCTTTTTATCATGATAACAATATATTCCAGCAAGAGTCTCTCTTACCTAATGCCTATGATCGTACACAATAATAATAATATAGGCTTTAAGAGCATAAGACAAATGTCTATCAATGCACCCGGCAGCTATACTGTTGTGATGCCTGTTTATTCAGTGTGGGAACTGCTTAATTAAAAGCAAATTTCAAAAATATGTTAAAAAGGAATATTCATTTACTTTCTTTAAAAAAGTTCCATATTTTACACTGAGGATCAAAGTTCATTCTAAAGAGCTGGATTTGAATCCTGACTCTTGATTCTTAACAATGTGACCTTGGACAAATCACCTAACCTCTCCGTGCCAGTCTCCTCATCTGTAGAATAAGGGAGTTGGATCAGAGCCAGGAGTGGGGCCTCTGACCAACATATATGATTGATCACCTCTCTGCAGGTAATATAGATGCATATTCTGCAGTCAATTCATTTGAAAAAGATACAAGTTAGTTCTACAAATGGAGGGGCAACTATTTGCAGTAAGAAATACTCTTAAGAATGAAGCCCAGAGACAAGAATCCCTGTGTGATTAGCAGTCTGCAGGCCAAGAAACTGGGAATATTTGCATGAGGAATACAACTAAAATGAATCTCTCACTGGACGTGACTAAAAGTCTAAAGAAGATGTAACTACATCTTCGTGTAGTTGACGTCAGACTGTCAATACCTATGAAAATGGATTTATAAACAAAACAAGTGTACTATATACTAAGACCATTTTGTCTCATTTCTGAGGTGATATTTTGCCCGGAGTATCATTGACTTAGAGCAGCAAAGGCCTACCGTGAGAGTCAGAAAGTCCAACCTTCCCCTTTTTAAAAATGAGGAAATAGGTCTAGAGAAGTTGAACAACTTTCACAAAGTCACAAAGGTATTTGGAAAGACTCGGGAATGTGTACTTTCCCACCTAGACCACAAGCTTACAGGCCCCAGAACATAAAGGGATGTTGCAGAGTATCTGGCCAAAGTCCTTCTTTACAGATCAGCAAACTGAAGTCCATCATACGTGGAGTGACCAGAGACCATCTCATCAACTGTAAGTTTAAAGAGCCAACCTTTTTATTTTAAACCACCTCAATTATCTCCCAAAACAAGTTACAACTACCTTAGGTTTTATATTAAGTAATAAAAATTACCAGAGAATCTGCTAAATATCAAAATATTCAAATATAGAGATAAATAATTCAAATATTGAAAATTGAGATCAAGGTTTTGCTATGCAAGAAGAAAGTTCTATTTTCCCATCCAATGTAATATAACATTCTAGCAAAAGAGGGGAAAAAAAGACTACATCGATGAGCATTATTACTAGTCCTGTAGATGAGGGTTTCCCCTTCCTGGTATGACACTCAACTGGCTGAAAATGAAGAGGCAGACAACCACAACTCGCACTAAACCTTAACCTATTTGAAATTTCTAAACAACAACACAATAATGAACTAAGAACAAATCCAATCAACCACCCCCTAAGTAAGACAAAGGTAAGGAATCATATTAAGACATAAGATACTTACTGACTCATTATACATAACTAAGACCCTCAACACAGTCAAATTTCACTGTCTCCTAATCACTAAAACTAAACAAGTATTTTTGAATTTCTGCCAGCGGAGGCCAAAGGTAATCTTTTGTCTGAGTTAATCCCCTTTTCTAACAACACTGAAGTTTTCTGACATTTTGGCCTTCCTTGGTAATCTAAAAATACCTAAAGCGGTACCTGATTTTTCTACCTCAATCCAAACTTTTTTAAAATTACATTTAATTTTCTAAGAAAGTTAACATCAGGTTTGGATAATATTGTTGACAGATCTAGAAAAGTTAAAAAGCAGAAGTACCAATTTAGGCAAATGGTTCAAATATGTAGTATATTTCCTTTTACTGATCCACTCTGCACCAGTCTTGTGGGAATACTACATGTTTTATCTCAGTGTATTTTAGGTGTTCTTTTTTCAATTGTATTTAGTTTTCACTTTCACAAGCTGATGATATACCTGTGTGTTCTTGGTCTCTGATTTAAAGATGCCGTCCTTCCTGGACTATGCTGACTTCCAAGCCTGGCTGGACTTGTCATATAATCATTGGGAACCGTTGGGGGTTTAACAGGTTCCAGGGTTTTGTAAGGAGTATTCCGCCTAAAGAAGCAAAACAGAAAACAAAATGTTGCATCATATGAATGAGAAAACAGATTTAATGAAGCGTTTTACTTTAAATCAGAATGTGATTTTATTGATCCAGAGTAAGACAGTGAAAAGTTACCAAAGTGATTAGTAAAATAGATTTTAATTCTGAATACAATAATACTGTCGATTTACTACAACTACTAAAAAGACTCAATTCTTAGGGCAAAGATCTCAAACTCTAGGAATCGAGAAGGTAATGCTTGCAGATAACTCTCTTAGCAGGCAAAAGAGAACAGACTACCACCTTCCAAAAGTGATGCAAAACTCTGCTGGCCACACCAAAATACAGCTGGGGAGAGGCTGGGCAATCACTCCCCCAACCTCTGTGATCAAGTGGAGTCGAATCAAGTAGCAATTATTAAATGCTTCCTATGTACTAGGCACTGTGCTTTACAGCACTGAAAGGTAAAAACAGCTCATGCCCTCAAGCGGTTCACAGTCTAATGGAGGAGCAAATATACAAACAAGGTACAAACAAGATGAAATTTAAATAAATAGGATCTAAATTGGAGATAATCTCAGAGAAAAGGCACCAGGCACCAATATTAAGGGGGACTGGGAAATGCTTTGCAGAAGGTGGGATTTTAGCTGAGACTTGAAGTAATTCAGAGAAGACAGGATCCAGGCAATACAACAGTTATACATATCTGTGTATCTCCAAAAAGCTGGGTCCCAAAACAGACACACACACACATGCACGCATGCGCGTGCGCCTGCTTCATTTCTATGGCTTTGAAATTACTGCCCTTGACAATGCCCCTAAGTACACAGAAGTTACTCAAATATTTGTAGAAATGATTTTGAAGTTCCCCTAATGGGTTGGTTTAGACAATGTTGTAAAAATTATGAATTAAAGAAGTTACATACAGATTAGAGTCCAAATAGTCAGTATTTCAGATCCCATTTGATGCTTTGCTGATACAATATGGTCAAAAATTTCAAAATAGCCTAATTCAAAATTAAATATTAAAAAAGTAAAATCTTTTTTAAAATGTAAAATCAGGTGAGTAATGAAGCACATTTTCTCCTAAGAGATCAAATTGTCTCCACATACAGTACTTCTTTTTTAAGAACACCACTGTGAAAGCAAGAGGGTAAGTGGTAGGACAAGTAAAATTTCCATTTTACAGATAAAAAGCCAAAGTCCAAAGAGGTTAAACTGCCTTGTACAAGGCCAGAAAGTTAGTAGAAGAGCCATGAGAAATAATTATTTCTTAACGAGTCATTAGGTAGTCTGATAAGCCATTCTTTTCATCTACTGTCCAAGAAGAAAATTCAATAAAACAAAATTGAAAAATCCTAAGTAAACAAAACTGAGTTTGGGTTTAGACAGTCCTGATTCTCTTGGAGCACTTACATGCATGCAAACTCCATAGTCTTTCCTAGTCCACCATAGTCACCTAGTCCAGTCTCAGGGTGGAGAAAGGGTGTCCCTTTTTCATTAGGCCTTACCTAACACTCTGTACCCTTCTTGTGTAGTTAATCTTGTTCTAGTTTGTATTATGTAGTATGTTTTTGTATATATACCAGTTTCCCCCTTTTATATCATAAGGTCCATGAAGGCAGGCACTGTGTTTTATTAATCATTATCTCTTCTCTCTAGGAAGAAAGGTGCTATGTAGACAGTAGGTGTACAAGGGAAGTTTAATTAAAACGAAATGTGGGAGGTAAACAAATTATCTGCAATGAGAAACAATTTTTTTTAACGTTGGTCTTGAAAAAAAGAAGTTACACAGAAGTCAAACTGAGACAACTCAGTTCTGATTAACTTGGGAATCAAAGAACTTAAACGCACCAGTATCATGTTTATGGTCAAAAAAGTTGAGAAGCAGAAGAAAACTCCTGAAGCATTCCAAGAGCAAGTCCTGAGATGTTTTAACTTAATTTTAAAAACTAAGAAATATAAAACACAAATCTATTATAAACAATTAACACTTGCCCAAAAGATTTGGCTTAGAAATATCACATACATTTATGAAAGCAAACTACTTTTTTTTTACAACAAGCCAAAGTAGCAATGAGATACAGAAAATATCTTATCTACAGATCAGCTTAACTCCCATGCACAAATGGTGTACTCTAACACTGTGCTGTCTAGGGTCCTATCAAAGGGACCTTAATGAAGTACCAAAGGTATTCTACAATAATACTAATGACACCTAACGTGCGCCAGGAGCTGTGCAATGAGCTTTACAAATATGTCTCATTTGATTGTCACATTAATCCTGGGAGACAGGCGCTATTACTATTCCCATTTTATAGCTGAAGAAACTGAGGCAATCAGAGGTTAAATGACTTGCCTAAGGTCACGCAACTACTAAATGTATGAGGTGGGATATGGACTCAGGTCTTCCTGACTCCAAGGCCAGAGCTCTCTCCATTGCTCTAAAGCTGCCTTTGAATGATAAAGTGGTTGCACGATGTGGATCCCAAGGACATCAAGTTCAAGTACAGGATTCTGGTATATTTACTCATTGTACCTACACCAACATCCATTCACTCAGTACTCTAAATTCCTTTCAGAAGTAAAAATAAGTAGCTGAATTCTTACCCCAATGTTCCCCGGCCTGACATAGGAGGGCTTGGCGGTTTCTGTGTAGGTGGATTTGTTCTCGACAGTGTGCCAGTTCTTGCAGGCTGGTTATTTCCATGCTAAAATATTGAAGGAAAGGCTTTTATTTTCATATCAAACTGTTCTCTTGGTGTTTTGACACTCAAGTATTATTTTTTAATATAAGGATGTGAAGTGAGGCTTCCCAGACAATTTTGAAAAGCACATTTTAGTAAGTGTGCTGAAAACCAAAGGAAATTATAACACCAAAAATTAAACTTTGGGCTTTTGTTTCCACTATTATTTTTAATTTCATTTATATATGTTTAAAGTTCAATAAAGACTAACAGTTGAAGCATTTTTTAAAGTCACTAAATTAGCTTTCATACCAGTATTTTTCATTCAAGTACAAGGTCTTGAAAAATTTTAAAATGTAAGATGATCTCATATTTCCACTTTTACTCAAATATTTTGTTATTCATTTCTCTGGATGAAAATAAAAAATGTCACATGCAATGTCGGGGAAGCCTCCTAAAATGTAAGTCAATAAGAGCAAGGCATCCATCTATCAAATATGAGCAAAGCATTAAATGTTAGAGAAATGGAGGTATCTATATAAAGGCAGATGTTAATATATCCTTGATATATTAACACATCCAGGCTAAATGTTGCTGATTTGAATTTAAATTGAGCATGTTTATTCTACATAACCTATGAAAAAGCAAAGAGATATACAAGAGCATTTTCAATTTTAGTGGCTTTGCAGCCTTTATCAATAGAGGGGACACTGGATCAAATGAGAAATAACTGCTCTTACCTTGGCTTTTAGCCACTTTACGTTGGCAAAAAAAGGGGGGAAAAAGGTAAAAATTAATTCCAGATAGATCACATCTAACAGGACAGGTTCAAAGTTACAGTTAATTTTTATTATGTAATTACATTCCAAATACCCTATAAGTAAGTTGTAAAGTACCCATAAGGAGGAGGAAATTATAGTGGGCACCTGACAAATTTATTTTTTTAAATAACATGGACATATCTATATGAGGCCAAAACAACCAACTGACTAACTCAATTCACTCAAACACAATTCAGTAAACAAGTTTTTCACTGGTGATAGAACTGACTAATTACGTGAGCAGTTCAGTCCAATAGGCTCATGGAAACCTTAGCCTAAACAGATCTTCTAGAAACCTTATCCCACTGAGCTACAGATCAAAATATTTATGAAGAAAGTGCATTTATCATAACTTACAACTAAATACCCGATATGTCAATACATCATATTCTTGATAGGGCTTAGACATTTAGTTAATACTGGAAAGCCAAGTTTCTAAGTACCCATGAGTTCAAATTTAGTGCCATTTGCAGAATGATATTGCTTCCATAGATGAGAAGTAATGTAACTGGGTAACTAACACCTAAATATTCATACATATGATACTGTATCCAAATATTTGAATCACATAAGGTTAAAGAGATCCCTGCCCCTCTAGGTTTCCAATCTTTTCTAGGCAAATTAGTAGGGAATTATAATTAATATTTGTTAGCTGACTGAGTTCTTGTTCTCTTCATTATAACAGACCATCTTTAGTGAAAGTTCAAGACTAAAGAACAGGCACTGAGTTATTTAAAATATATGAAGCCATGACAAATCCCACTTAAACTATACACAGAGAAGAGTCTTTGGATTTCACAATTAGAAACCTTAACTTTTTCCATGCAATTTTATTTTTTAAAAGCTGAGAATTCTCTCTATAAATAAGTCTAATTAAAAATAGAATTGTCATACTCCAAATAATAATAAAAACAAGAATAATTTGGATACGTTCAAAAAACAGGGATGTTATACCTTGTACACATTCCATTTCTAATAAATGCAATGGATTTTTAATATAAGAAAAGAGATAGTGAATACTACTGAAGAGATGCTGTATTTCTCTTTAAAGTACTAGGGTGACATTATAATAACCGTAAGGGTCCATCTATTTATTCATGTGGAGGAACTTACAACCTAGAAATATTCTTGACAATGCAGCTACAATGCAATTTGGCAATTTATCTGTAATTTATAGTCTCAAAGAGCTATTGCCTTGGGCCCTGAGAGATTAATAAGAAACTTGCCCATAGATACAAAAGATGTTTCTACTGCCTCTCCTCTCACTCTCAGCAAACTGGCTTCAGACCTCAACCAAAATTGTTCTTCAAAGTTCCAATGATCTCTCAGTGGCCAAATTCAACTGCCTTTCCCCAAACCTGCTCCTCCCTGACTTCCTGGCAGCCTTTAACACTGGTTGATGATCCTCTTCTCCTTGATATGATAGGTTTTTGGGATTCTGCTCTCCCCTAGTTCTCCTCCAACCCTCTACTATATTAGACTTCACTTGGTGACCTCATCAGCAAATACAGATTCAATTACCATCCCTATTCATCTGCTTTTGATTCCCAAGTAAATTTATCCAGCCCTAACTTCTCTGTTGACCTCCAGTCTCAAATCTCCAACCCTCTACTAGACATCTCAAATTGGATGTCCTATAGAACAGAGGTATCAAACTCCCAGTCTAGCCTGCAAAAATCCCAAGCACTGACCAAACCAGATTAAAATGTAATTGGTAGGGAGACAAGATGGCGGCTCGAAAGCAGGGACTTGCGTGAGCTCCTTGCCAGGTCCCTCCAAAAACCTATAAAAATGGCTCTGAACAAATTCTAGAACTGCAGAACCCACAAAATAGAGGGAAGCAGGGTTCCAACCCAGGACAGCCTGGATGGTTGTTGGGTGACGTCTATCGCAAATGGAGCTGGGAGAAGAGAGGAGCGGAGCCCAGCATGGGAGGCAGCAGGACCAACCAGACCAGGAGCCAGGCGGAACAGGCCCTAGTGCCCTGAATCAGTGAGCTGTGGCAGTTACCAGACTTCTCAACCCACAAACACCAAAGACAACAGAGAAAGTTAGCGTGAAAAGCTGCAGGGAACAGAGTGAAAGAAGGAGTTCACTGGCCACCGCCTAGGGGGCAGCGGAGGAGGTGCAGCTACAGAACTACAGCTACAGTTGCTTCTAGCCCCAGGCCCACGTGGTGGGACGAATTAAGTGCGGATCAGAGCAGGAGTGCAGAGCCTACTTAAGATTTTCGTCAGGTCTGGGTTGGCGGATTGTGGGGAAGGAGGAGCGCTGGGGTGGCAGAGCTGGCTGTATAGAAGTAGCTCTGAAAACAACAGCACAGCCCCTCAAGCTTGGAACAAAGTACTCTTTACTCTACAAGTAGTCATACCCTGACGAAAAACTCAAGGGTCAAGTAAGTTGGCAGGGAACAAGGCCAGGCAGCGAAAATGGACTCAGATTCAGTCTCAGATTTGCATTCTTTCTTTGGTGACAAAGAAGACCAAAACATAAAGCCAGAAGAAGTCAACAAAGTCAAAGAGCCTACATCAAAAGCCTCCAAGAAAAACATGAACTAGTCTCAGGCCATGGAAGAGCTCAAAAAGGAGTTGGAAAAGCAAGTAAGAGAAGTAGAGGAAAAATTGGGACGAGAAATGAGAATGATGCAAGGAAACCATGAAAAGCAAGTCAAGGACTTGCTAAAGGAGACCCAAAAAAATACTGAAAAAAAAATATTGAAGAAAACAACACCTTAAAAAATAGACTAACTCAAATGGCAAAAGAGCTCCAAAAAGCCAATGAGGAGAAGAATGCTTTGAAAGGCAGAATTAGCCAAATGGAAAAGGAGGTCCAAAAGACCATTGAAGAAAATGCTACTTTAAAAATTAGATTGGAGCAAGTGGAAGCTAGTGACTTTATGAGAAATCAGGATTTTATAAAACAGAACCAAAGGAATGAAAAAGTGTAAGACAATGTGAAATATCTCATTGGAAAAACCACTGACCTGGAAAATAGATCCAGGAGAGAGAATTTAAAAATTATTGGACTACCTGAAAGCCAAGATCAAAAAAAGAGCCTAGATATCATCTTTCAAGAAATTATCAAGGACAACTGCCCCAATATTCTAGAGCCAGAGGGTAAAATAGAAATTGAAAGAATCCACAGATTGCCTCCTCAAAAAGATCCCAAAAAGAAATCTCCTAGGAATATTGTCTCCAAATTCCAGAGCTCCCAGATCAAGGAGAAAATACTGCAAGCAGCCAGAAAGAAATTATTTGAGTATTGTGGAAACACAATCAGAATAACACAAGATCTAGCAGCTTCTACATTAAGGGATTGAAGGGCTTGGAATGTGATATTCTGGAGGTCAATGGAGCTAGGATTAAAACCTCGAATCACCTACCCAGCAAAACTGAGTATCATGCTCCAAGGCAAAATATGGACTTTCAATAAAATAGAGGACTTTCAAGCTTTCTCAGTGAAAAGACTAGAACTGAATAGAAAATTTGACTTTCAAACGCAAGAATCAAGAGAAGCATGAAAAGGTAATCAAGAAAGAGAAATCATAAGGGACTTATTAAGTTGAACTGTTTTGTTTACACTCCTACATGGAAAGATGATGAGTATGATTCATGAGACCTCAGTATTAGGGTAGCTGAAGGGAATATGCATACACACACACACACACACACACACACATAAATGTGTGTGCATGTATGTGTGTGTGTGTGTGTGTGTGTGTGTGTATTGACAGGGCACAGGGTTAGTTGAATATGAAGGGATGATATCTAAAAAAATAAAATCAAATTAAGGGATGAGAGAGGAATATATTGAGAGAGGGAGAAAGGGAGAGATAGAATGGGGTAGATTATCTCACATAAAAGTGGCAAGAAAAAGCAGTTCATTGGAAGGGAAGAGGGGGCAGGTGAGGGGGAATGAGAGAATCTTGCTCTCATCGGATTTGACCTGAGGAGAGAATACCATACACACTCAATTGGGTAGCTTACCCCACAGGAAAGGAGGAGGAAGAAGATAAAAAACAGGGGGTGATAGAAGGTAGGGCAGATAGGGGGAAGAGGTAATTAAAAACAAACACTTTCGAAAAGGGACAGGGTCAAGGGGGAAATTCAATAAAGGGGGACAGGTTAAGATGGAGCAAAATATGGTTAGTCTTTCACAACATGAGTACTGTGGAAGGGTTTCACATAATGATACACGTGTGGCCTATGTTGAATTGCTTGCCTTCTCAGGGAGGGTGGGTGGGGAGGGAAGAGGGGAGAGAATTTGGAACTCAAAAGTTTTAAAAACAGATGTTCAAAAACAAAAAAAAAAAAGTTTTTGCATGCAACTAGGAAATAAGATACACAAGCAATGGGGCACAGAAATTTATCTTGCCCTACAAGAAAGGAAGGGAAAAGGGGATGGGAGGGGAGTGGGGTGACAGAAGGGAGGGCTGACTGGGGAACAGGGCAACCAGAATATACGCCACCTTGGAGTGGGTGGGAAGGTAGAAATGGGGAGAAAATTTGTAATTCAAACTCTTGCGAAAATCAATGCTGAAAACTAAATATATTAAACAAATTTTAAAAAAAGAATAAATGATAAAAAAATGTAATTAGTAAATGTTTAACAAAATTAAAATAGAAAAAATGTTAATTTGTGGTTTTTCTAAGTGAATATGCACCTGCAGGAATTCATTTCCATTTGTACTTGACACCATTGCTGCAGGCATTTTAAACCCAGAATGTTCAAAACTGAACTCTATGTCCCCAAACCTTCAGCTTTCCAAAGCTCCCTATTACTGTGAAGGATGCCCACCAGCATTTTCTCAGTCCCCCAGGCTCACAACCTAGGTATCATCTTCAACTCCTTCCTCTTTCTCATCTGCCAAATCCAATCTGTTGCCAAAGACTATCCATTTCACCTTTTCAACATGTCTTGAACACATTCCCTCCTCTCCTCTGATACTGCCACCAGTCTGGCACAAGCCTCATCTTCTGATGCATAAACTACTATCATAACCTGCTGGAAGGTCTGCTTGCCACAAGTCTCTCTCCACTCTAGTCCATCTTCCATTGAGCCACCAAAGTTATTTTCTTAAAGTGTAGGTGTGACCATGTCGCAGTCCACTCAGTAAATTCCTGCGGCTCCCTATCACCTCCAGGATCAAAATCCTGTTCAGTGTTCAAAGGCCTTCCTAAACTTGTTCCCCTCAATCATCTTTCAAGTCTTCTTAGTATTTGTTCTTCTTCCCCTCCCCTCTCACTCCACAATGTAGTCTTTAATCCACTGATCCTGGCCTTCCTGCTGTTCTTTTAACAAAGCACTCCACATACTAACTCCATGTATTTTAACTGGCCATCTCTAATGCCTGGAATGCTCTCCCTCTTCATCTCTATATTCTGGCTTCCTTCAAGTTCCAAGTGAAATTCCACCTTCTACAAGAAGCCCTTCCCAATCCTGATCAATTCTATGCCTTCCCTTTGTTGAGTGTTTCCTATTGATCCCGTCTATATGTCATGTTCACGTGGCTATTTCCACACTCTCTCCCCCTGCAGCCTGTGAACAAGTTGAGAGCAGGGACTTTCTTTGTATCTGCAGTGCTTGGCACAGTACCTGAGGTATAGTACATGTTTACCAAACACTCACTGACACACTGACTCCAACGACCCTCTGTCCACTAATACAACCTCTTGACAGATCTAGGAAAGTGAGAAACTGCCACTCTTTCACCTTCGCACATTTTTATACCTGAAGGGCAGAGGAAGAATTGGAAGCCAGAATCCTCTCCAGGTTCAGTCCAGTACTTTTGCCCCCAAGGTACTACTTCATGGTGTTTTTGTGGGGCTGTGATCTTGAATTGTTCTCTAGTTAGTTCATATATAGGTTACATGAAGATAAGATTACATTTAGTAAACACTCTAATCCTATCCCCTACAACGCCAAATACATAGAGAGCCCTTAACAAAAGCTTACTGAATGAATGAATACTGCCTTCAGAAGGCAACAATAGTTAGAGCTAAAAGGCTACCATGAGATTGGCCAAAGGGAAAGACAGGAGCCAGAGGCTGGAGGAAGAAATGGCTTCACTATCCACTCTCAGTCCCAAATTTTCGCACTAACAGCCCTTACTCTAGAGGTGAGTGTTTTTCCCCTCAATGACACAGTCTCCACAAAGCTCTCTAAAGCTCTCCCTGAGTGCTACAGACTACAAAACCCACTACAAATTATGCCTAGGGGAAATCTCCAATTAGTCATTTATTTTCCACCAGAGGAGAAAGGAAGGGGTAGGAAAAAGACTTGTTTCACTGAGATGCGCCAAGTATTATTTCTGTGCTAATGAAGTGAATGCATTACAGAACCTGTATTTGGTATTCATGCCATTTATTAATCTTAAGGATAGCTTAAAGGTGACTCAAATAGCATTGTTTGTCAAGAGAATGCTGAAGAAAGAAAGCTGAATACTATAGCACAAGACACTGAACCATGTTTAGGTCCAGATAAAATGCTCTCCCAAAAAACACAAGGGCTCTTTTGATTTTTTAATAGGTTTACAATATCTAAGCACTGACAATAATAAACATTTATATGATGAAGGGAGAAAAAGTAAACCCAAGTATCAGATTAAATTCCTTTCCCAGAGTTCATTCCCATTAGTATATCACTATTTTTTTAGGTGATAAAAAAAGATCCTCCATTCTCCTGACAGTAGAAATCAAAATTATTGATATAAATACCCTACTTAACCATGTATTTTTAAATGATCAATTTCTTACACTGGATAAACTTATAAAAATTAGGTGTTTCATACAATATAGCAATGGGGTTAACATACATTGTTTACCTTAAAAAATCATATGTATGTTGCAATCCCCCAAATGACTGTCTCCTCCATCCCAAATCTAGTATTTAACTACTTTATGTTTATTCTATTTATATGCTTATTTATGTCCCTAATCTCCACGTTAGAGTAAAGATTATTTTATTTTTTTTAATCCCTAACATCTAGCACAGTACTTGACACACAACAGGTGCTTCATAGGTGTTTGCTGAATGACTGAAATTTTTGGTCAGAACCTGTGATTTCACTGGTGTGGGGAACTCTCAAGAGAGGAAATTCCCTTTACTAAGACACATCTACAAATGTTATGTAACTCAGAGAGTCTTTCAGAGTTGCACTGAGACAGTAAAGTATCTTGCCTTGGATCACACAGCCTGACCAAATTTACTCCCTGGTAAATTCCAACTAGAAATTTTTTACAGAAATACCCTATTTAAGATAACTGTTTAAAGCAAAATGAAATGTCTTAATTGAAAATTTCTGATTCATTTAATTTTCCAAGATAGGCTGGAACTCACAAGAGCTCAAAATAATAATGACATAATTTAATAGGAGGATATAACAAATTTTTAAATTAGCTTCTATAGTTTACTTGCAATAGAGAATATTGATTTTTTTAATGACTTGACTTTCAGACAACTAGGACCCTACAAGATCCAACAGCTCACAAATGATCTTCACTTTAAATTTATTTCATTTCATCTTTTCCATGGGAAAAAAAATATTCTTAACAGTGCTTTATATTCCCTTAGGAGGAAAGGCCTGGGAATAAGAATGTCAGGAGGGAAAATGCTTATTCAGAACTGTTGCTAGCTTCCTCAAATTTTAAAAAGAAATTATGTATTCGTTCAACCAATCAATAAGCATTTATTCAGTGCATATTAAGTACATACTAAGTAGTCAAGTTCCCTGAGGTTATCATCCATCAGTAATGACAGATTTTCTTTCTCTCTCTATTTATACATACATATGTATATATGCATACATATTGTCGTTTGTGTTTTCACATATACAGGAATATAAAGACTCAAGGTAGTGGGGAGGGCACTAGCAGCTGAGGAGAATCAGAAAAGTCTTCTTACAGAAGCTGATGGGGGGGGGGCATGCGGGGAGAGAAGACACGCACACTAGGTAAAGCCAAAGAACAGGGACAGGAAATGGAGTTCTATGTACAAGGGATACTTAAGATCATCAGTTTTGCCAAACCAGAAAGTCCAATAATATCAGCGAGATATGTATATATATAAGATCTATAAGGCTAGAATGACAGGTTGGGGTCATGGGCATTTGTTTCTTATATGTATTTTTTCTGCCTAGGGAAAGAGTTCAAGGCTATATAAAAAAGAGCTATTTAAACAGCGAATACTTTATGGATAAAAATGAACATAAAAAGAATTTAAGTTCTTACTGTTAGTTACTCCCTAAATTTAAACATAAAAAATGCTGTGGCTTTGGTTTTTTGTTTAGTTTGGGGTTTTTTTTGAAGGGAAGGAGGAGATATATCAATTGCTTAAGGACCTGACATCTGCTTGATTAGCACATACCTTCTGGTCTTTACATTTATCAATACAGAGCTCTCAATACTGAGGACAGCTTAAAATTAACTTTGAGGAAAACAGGAACTGGACAAGACAACAGAAGAGCAAGCACAAAAAATAAATGAGGTACCACCTGCATGACAAGTTGAAAGAATCAGAAAGTAAACACACAGGCAAGAACTGCTCTCTGCCGTCCGTTGCGCACACTTCACCTCCCACACAGTATCTGCCCACTCTTTCTCAAACGGCCTTCCCTTAACCCACCAAGTTCCCTAGCAGCCTAAATTAGCCCAGCTTAAATGCAGTCTCCACCTCAGTTTGAAATGTCTGCCCCCCCAAAACCATTTCACTTTATTTGAGCCTCTCTTACTTACTTACTTACAGATTGTTTTCTGTTCCAGCTGTATGTTCTATCCCCTCCTTAGAGACAGTAACTTTCCTGAGGGGTAGAACTACAGCATCATGGCACAACAGAAAAGGCTTTGGCTACAGAGTCCGGGGACCTGGTTTCAAGACTCACCTCTGGTCCTACTTACGTGATCTGGGGCAAAACTCTTAACCTACCTGGGCCTCAGTTTCCTCAACTGTACAATGAAGGGCTACGATTAGCCTTGAGGTTCTTTTTAGCTCTTGATCTATGATCTTGTGACTACATTATCCCTAAACTTTGTATCTCTCCCTATGATTAACATAATGCTTTGAAAATAGTTTCAAAAATGTTTTTTAATGGAACCTATTTCACTAATCAAGAAGTGAGTTCTTTAATATATGGTACAGTTCTGAAGTATATTGTGTTCAAATTGAACACAATGCCAATAAACAGCTATAGCGCTACTACAAATTATATATCTTTACATGGAAGTTTTCAAATGCAAATCTGACTACATGGTAGAAGTGCAATATAAAATAATACCTACAGAGTGAATACAGTTTGAGTCAGTCAATAAAATATACATTTTAAAAACATTCAACAAATCGTCTCATTTTAGATTTACAAAAAGCATTCATTTCTATGATGATTTTTTAACTGACTGTGAGCAGATAATTTCCATTAAGATCTCCAGTTTATAAAAACAAAAAGAACTTCTGGCCAAGGACAACAAGAAACAAATAACTTCCTGGAGAGTAAGAAGATTAATTCCAGTTTCTATACGAGGTGAAATTTTTACCTAAATCAAAGCCTGAAATGATATAAATAAATGGAATGTGGGATTTATTCATCTAAAGTATTACGAGTATTAAATACAATGATGTCAGACTGCATCGTCAAGAGAAACAATTATTAAAAGCTGGAAATTATAAACTACCAGCTCTATGCATTCATGCCATCATGTAGCTGTATAAGCATTGATGGGGAAGAAGTGGGCTGAGACACAGATCAGCTGTTCATGGTTAGGAGGGATAAGAGATAGAAGGTACTGCAAATAAAAGTACTGAAAAAGGGCATTACAGCTAGGGATCCCCAACTTTCTGTGAGGAGGAGTGACTTTCACTCTTCTAAAACACTGAGATGATTAGTACAGTGGTAATGGTGGTTAAGGGTGCTGGTAGTCTCTAAGTTAGGGCAGCAAAAATACTGTGCAGAATGAGGGACAGGGTACAACTCACTGCCAGCTTTGGGAATTCCCACTGGAAATCTTGACAAACTTACATGTGATAGAGGAGATAAAACAGGAAATCTACCAGAAGAATCTTCAAATTCTACCAAAGGCTCCTAGCCTAGTAGTTAGGCACCCAGTTCTAGGAGAAAATATATATATATATATATATATATATATATCCCCTGAAAAATCTAATCTGGCCTGACCTAATCACCTGGAAATGAAGGCAAAAAAAAAAATGGCACTGTAGGAAAAGGCTCTAAAATTACATAGGGCTCTTCTATCCTGAGCAAAGATTGGCAAAAATCATTCTCCTTCAAAATGACATAAGATGATGAATGATTTATCAGAAACTTAATCCTTTGAGCACCCAATTTTAATGTTGTTTTTCCCCCAATGTGTATGGATG
The DNA here is from genome assembly GCF_011100635.1 of Trichosurus vulpecula. Lineage (NCBI taxonomy): Eukaryota > Metazoa > Chordata > Mammalia > Diprotodontia > Phalangeridae > Trichosurus > Trichosurus vulpecula. Next base: position 66,553,146 of record NC_050577.1, read on the forward strand.
GCAAGAGAATTCCAATAATCTCTCCCCTAAATTTTTTTTTGCTAAAAAGAAAACAACATTTGGTAGACAAATAATTTATGTGATGCATCTATCATGTCACCATGCTTCCTTAGCAATGCAAAAAAAATACTAAAGAAGGGTGAAAAACTGGCACAACAAATTAAAAATTACGTAGGCCCCTTTGTCATAAAAATGAGCTGTCATTTATTTTTAAAATGTGTATCTGACAAGTAATCCAAGGTAAAATTAATATTGGAACCATAATAGCAACTTAACCCAATATAAATTAATATAGCTAGTCAATCAAATTAGTGAATTTGCTCTCAAAAGTATTTTATCTTTCATCCTACCCATGACTTATTGTTAATGATTCTCTATTCAAACCATCACTGTAATCTGCATCATCATAAAAATTCCAAACAACATGCAAACTAATACAAGTAGTCTCTAGCAATGCTTACCTTAACACCATGGCCCACATCATCCAGCACTGTATAGTCTATAGGTTTTCGAATGTACCTTACAGGACGTTCCATATTTGCAGGTGCTATTATTTTGTGAGTTCTGGATGTATTCTTATTTGTTGTCAAAATGCCTATCTCTCTCCGAGCCACTTTTTCTTTATGAATGTCCACGGTCTATATTTGAAATTGAACAAAGAAAGAAAATGCCATTAAAAAGATGCCCATTCAGCCAGCCATTTGAGGAAAAACGAGAAAATCTAAGTTCAACCAGAACAAATACTTTTACCAAAAATCTATTTTAAAATCCTTACATGTAAAGAAATGTTTTCTTTTTTCAAAATATTCATGTATGTGCCAACAAGTATGGTTTCTAGCTGTACTCTAGAACAATTTTAAAAATTCTAAACATCACATATGGTACCTATTTGACCAAGTTTACATGGCAAAGTACAAATACATTATGAGCTACAGGCCTATTCCAGTGCATTAGGTACTTACGACTCCAAACACAAGCTCACACAGATATTTCCTGAAGTACAACTGAATAAAGCATAATCTATTTTGAAAGGTTTAAGTCACAGAAATAATTTCTGGAAAATATGTTTCCTTCCTAAGAGGCTCTCAGAATCTAAAACAGTGAAATGATCAAAGGCAAAAAAATTCCAATAATTCCCACCATGCAAGTGAGAATCTTGAAAGGTTTGTAATTTGCAGCAAATCACTTAACCTGTATGAATCTCGTGTCTTAGTCTGCAAAATGAAAGATAGAGGTAAATAATCTTTAAATTCCCACTTCTGAAATTCTGTGACTCTAAAGTATTTATTTAGCATCATCCATGTGCTCATCATTACATAACTAATAAACTATTTTCCATACTTTCCCATTTGATCACTGTCACTTCTGCTGCAGCAGGTTCAATAGGGAGCCTCTAGAGATTTTTAAGAGGTATGCCAGGAAAGGGATGTCATGAAAATGGTATTTAATGATGTCTAATTACCATGACTAAACTTAGAAGAGTGGAGTTGAGAAAATGTCACTCCCTCCCCTTCATTGCTGAGATAGGAGATGAATGAGTGTAGGATAAGCACAAGGTATATGTGTCCATCAAAAAATTAAGCTCCTGTTATATACCAAGCACTGTGCTAAGCACAAGGGATACAAAGAAAGGGAAAAACCAGCCTAAGCTCAAAGATCTCACAATCTAATGTGGGAGAAAACAAGCAAAAAACTATATACAAACAAGATAAGGACAGAATAAATTGGAAATAATCAAGAGAGTTAAGGCCCTAGCATTATAGGGGATTGGGAAGGGATTCCTGTAGAAAGAGAACTTGAAGAAAGCTAGAAAAGCCAGGACACGGAGATAAAGAGAAAGAGAATTCCAGGCATTGGGAGCAGCCAATTAAAATGCATGAAGCTGGTAAATGAAGTGCTTTGTTCAAAGAACAGCATGGCCAGGTCAACAGACTAAAGCAAACATTGTGAGATGAGAGAGGAAGAGAGGAAAAGTAAAATGTGGAAAAAAAAAAAAAACTGGAAAGGCCAGAAGGGGCCTAGTTAAGAAGAGCTTCGAATGCCCAACAGAGGACTTTATACTTGATCTTGGAGGTAATAGAAAGTTACTGGAGTTTATTGAATGGGGAACATGGTCAGACCTATGCTTTAGGAAGAACACTGACAAGTTGAGTGAAGGATGGACTACAGTGGTGAGAAACTTGAGGCAGAGAGAAAACCCAGAAAGTTACTGTAATAATCCAGGTGTGTACGGCAATGAAGACCTAACACCAATGGTGGCAATGTCAGAGGAGAAAAGGAATCTCATAGAAGTGATGTTGGCAATGTTAGATTTGGCAATAGACTATGGGCACTGAGAGTGGGAAGTCAAAGATGACACTTAGGTTAGGAGTATGGGTAACTGGGAGGGTAAAGAGGAAAAACAAGGAATGGACAGAACAAGAATAGGAAGCAGAGAGTAGCCCAGTTTGGTTGCCAAGTATAATATACTAAGAAGGTCAATACTAGGTAAGGCTAAAAAATTAAGCTGGACTAGAGAAGCTCCATTTAAAATAACTATAAACACTACAAAATACTTGGGAGTCTACCTGTCAAGACAAAACCAAAATTGCAAAACACTTTTCATACAAATAAATTCAGATCTGAACAAATGGAAAATTATTAATTGCTCATGGTCAGGCCAAGCCAATATAATAAAAATGACAATTCTACCTAAATTAATGTACACATTCAGTGCCATACCAAACTACCAAAAAAATTATTTTTGTAGATAATAAAATAATACAATTCATCTGTAAGAACAAAAGGTCAAGAATATCAAGGGAATTAATGACTTAGCTATTCTCAGCAATACAAAGATCCAAAACAATTTCAAAGGACTGATGATGAAAAAATGCTTATCCACCTCCAGAGAAAGAATTGATGGGGTCTGAATGCAGATTGAAGCATATTATTTTTTGATTTTCTTTATTTTTTTCATTTTTGGGGAGTGGTGCCTGTGTTTTCTTTTACAACATGACTAATATGGAACTAGGTTTTGTATGACTGCACATGTATAACCTATATCAAACTGCTTGCCATCTCAAGGAGGAGGGACGGAAAGGAGGGGAGAAGAGAATTTGGAACTCACTGTCTGACTTAGTGATCTCACTGGCACTCATGGGTATAATGTGCATGTAGATGATTCCCAGATCTGTATATCCAGCCGTAATCTCTTTCCTGAACTCCAGTTTTACATCACGAGTTCCCTCTCTCTCCACTTAGTTCATTCTCCACCCAGGTGTCAAAGTGATCTTCCTAAAGCACAGGTCTATGTTACCCCCTCAGCCCCACCCTACCCTTTCAAGCAATGGTTCCCTCTTACCTCTATGAAGCAATGTAAAATCCCCTATTTGGCTTTAAAATTCTTTACAGGGGGCAGCTAGATGGCAGAGTGGATAAAGCACCTGGAGTCAGGAGGTCCTGAGTTCAAATCTAAGCTCAGGCACTTACTAGCAGTGTGATCCTGGGCAAGTCACTTAACCACCATTCCCTATCACCCACCCCCCAAAAATAATTTAAAAAGCAAAGCAACCCTTCACAATCTGGCCTCTTCCTCCCTTTTTAAATCTTCTCCCAGTTCTCCCTTTATATGTGTGTGTATATGTATGTATATGCATACATGTATGCAAGTACATGTGTGTTCGCACGTATATGTATCGTATATATGTGTGCATGTATACAAATGTGTGTGCACACAAGAATGAAACTGGCCTTCTTATTGTTTCTTGCACACTAACACTCCATCACTTGAGTGTGGACTTTTCACTGGTCATCCTGCCATATCTGGAATGCTCTTCCTCTTTATTTTTCCCTCTTAGAATTCCCTAGCTTCAGGTGCATCTGTGTAACAGCAAGCACCCTAGCATACCCAGGATGGCCTGCTAACACAGGTTCTTTGATCTGCTTTACTAGCAAAGATAGCTTTTTAAGGGGTCTTATTCACCCCACTATCAATTGTTCAGCTAATAAATGGAAAACTGAAGCAGTGTAGTAGGAGAGGAGAAAGTATGCAAATAAAGTCTCCATTCCAAATTCCCAGTCCAGATTCTTGGCTATCTAAACTGAGAAGGAGAGACAAAAAGGTGGATTTCCCTCGTAGTTCTGGTAAGTGATCTGTTCTAATTTGGCACACCTAACTTCGATTCCAAAGAAGAAAGAGTCTGAACGAATTAAGTAAATATCATAAAGAACTTTCTCTCACACCATTCAATAAGGAAAGCATAGCCATCCCCCATGGCACTTCTGTTACAATTTCAAAATAAAGAATATGACTAAATGTCCCCCCAAGTGGTTGATATAAAGAAGCTAGAAAGTTCTTGAGCAAAAGAAGACTTGACACTGGCTGCTCCACACCTCTATCATCCCATTCTAATTAATATCTTCATCTTTTGTTTACATAGCACTATATAGGTTGGTTTTTAATGTACTCTTGGGTGACCTTTTTCCATCACAATATCTGACATCTGCTACTGGCAGATTACTCTAGCCTGTTAAGGAGGTAGCTAGTTAGTAAAATTCTGTGGACTGAAAATGTTTTAGTATTTCTTAAAAAGCTAGTTACAATTTAAAATGAACATCCCTACCACCTTTCCAGTCTTCTTACACGTTATTACCCAACAAATACTCGACACTGGCTTCCTAGCTATTCCACAAACAAGACACTCCATCTCTTGGCCCCAAGCATTTTCTCTTGCTGTCCTCCAGGCCTGCAATACTCTCCTTCCTTCATTCCAACTATTGACCTCTCTGGCTTCCTTTAAGTCCCAATTAAAATTCCACCTTTTACAGAAAGCCTTCCCTAACCCCTCTTAATACTAATGCCTTCCTCCTATACTGATTCAACCACTCAGTAGAACAATTTGGAACTATACCCAAAGGGCTATAGAACCATGCATACCCTTTGACCTAGCAATATCACTACTAGGTCTGTATCCTACAGAGATGAAAAAACAAAAAGAAAAAGGACCTACATGAACTATTTATAGCAGCTTTTTAAGTGGTGACAAAGAACTGGAAACCGAAGGGATGCCCATCAAGTAGGAGAATGGCTGAACAACTTGTATATGATTGTGGTGGAATACTATTGTGCTGTAAGAAATGATGAGCACAGGCAGCTAGATGGCACAGTGAGTAGAGCACTGGCTCTGGAGTCAGGAGGACCTGAGTTCAAATCTGGCCTCAGACACTTGACACACTTACTAGCTGTGTGACCTTGGGTAAGTCACTTAACCCCAATTGCCCTGCCTTCCCCCCTCAAAAAAAAAAATGATGAGCACCTCTCAGAAAAACCTGCAAAGACTTACACGAACTGATGCAAAGTGAAATGAGCAGAACCAGGAGAATACTGTAAATAGTAACGGCAATATTGTAATGATGATCAATTGCGAATGACTTAGCTATTTTCTCTGTAATATAACGATCCAAGACAATTTGATGAAAAAATGCTATTCATCTCCAGAGAAAGAACTAATGGAAACTATATGCGGATCACTTTTTCTTTACTTCTTTATTTTTTCTTGGGGTTTGTTTTTGTTTCCTCTGTTTTCTTTCATAACATGACTGACATAGAAGTATGTTTTTCATGACTTGCACATGTATAACCTATATCAAATGGCTTGCCTTCTCAAGGTGGGAGGAAAGAATGAATTTGGAACTCAAAATTTTAAAAACAAATGTCAAAGATAGTTTTTACATGCAATTGGGGGGGAAATTAAATTCTTTTAAAAATTGAATACTAGTGCCTTCCCTATGTTAATTATTTCCTATTTATCCTGAACATCATAGCATGTTTGTATGTATCTGCTTGCATGCTGTCCCCCACACTGGATTCTGTGCTCCTTGAGGGCAGCGATTGTCTGTTGCATCTTTTTGTATCCCAGGCTCTTTCAATAGTGCCTGGGCCCACAGAACAGGGTCTTAATAAATGTTTATTAACTGAATGACTGGCATACATCCTGAAAGATACCAAAGTTAGTATACAGTTGGAGATTTTAAATAAATCTTACTTTTTCTCATAGGTTAATATATCCACATGAAGAACTAGAAAGGAGCTCAGAAGTCATCTAGGCCAATCCCCAAGTTTTACACTTTAAGAAATTGAGTTGGGGGGTGGGGGGGAGGGAGAGAGAGTAGGAATTTGAGTTAAATGACTCATCCAAGTTCAAACAGTAATAACCATCAGACCTGAACCCAGATCATCTGACTTCAGAGTCAGCACTCTTTCCACTGTACCAAGATGCATACCTTTCCAGCAAACGTGACCAGTATTTACAACATTTTATTGTACTTTTGGACATTTTATTAACTCATTGGATTTAAAGCTAGAAGGGTCATCTACTGCATTGCACTCAATTTAAAGGTAGGAAAAGTGAGTCCGAGAGTTTACTTTGCCCATCCCCTCCCCCAACAGCATTCAAACGCCAAAACAGTTCTTTGCCACTACACCAAAATATAAAGAAATGGATTTAGATTTGTCTAATTTACATTTGGGCATTAATTTTGTTTAATATCTAGTTTTCCTGCAAAACTCTCAGACTCCTTTAAGATAGTAGGTTGTAAAACAGTCTAACACCATCTGGAAGTTGGAAAACACATTAACACTCCAGGTGATCTTGCAAGAAAAGTGTTAATGTGATAGCAACACCTAGACATTAACTACTTGTTCTTAGAATAGGGAGACAAAAATCCAGAAAAGGCAAAAGGGGGGAGACAATACATATTTTTAAAAGAGAAGAACAAAGCAAATGGTTAGAAAATGAATTTTATCAAAGCAAGAATTAATTATACTAATAGAACTTAAAAGTTAAAAAGTTTACATAAATTAACTATCCTCTACCTTTTTAAATATTTAGCATGCAAATACTCTAGATGCTTAGCTCAAGATGAGAAGGGGCCCTATCTAAAAACTTTGCATCTCTCTCAGGGACTAACACACAACAGGTGCTTGTGGAAAAAAAAAAAAGATAAAATGAAATCTATTAAAACATTGCTTCTTGTTCCACTTATCAAGCATTTAAAATGTCTTCTATGGATGGAACATTCCCCTGTAAAGCTGTTTCACCATGCATCTTGAAAGCAATCAACAGGAGCTAACCTCAGATGCATGTATCCTTATTATATGTTTCCCCTTTCTGGCAAAATGGCTGATCAGTCCTAATGATCCTCTCACCCCTTCACGACCTAACCACCTTGTACCAGCTACCAGAGATTCAGAGGACTGAGATGTGCTATACACTCTCCCCATTCTGACCTAAAACCTTAAAAAAAAAAAACCTTAAGTGCTAAACCAGGTGTGTACATTTTATAAGCCCAAACAAGCCAAAAGAAATTAAAGTATCAGAGGATACACAAATTTGGGTTTCTCTACAACTTAAACCCACTATTTTAAACTTAAAACCATGAATAATTTCCCAAAAGAAAAAAGTTTGCCAGCATATTTCACTGCCAAAAGTGCATTTGCATATATGTGATCTAATAACTGCATATTCAAATGAAATCCCCAGGGCCCTAATATTTTGATTGCTTTGACCTTTTGAAATCCCAGCCTTTACAGGGATTATAACTCTAACACTTGTTATGAGGACATTAATTCACACAGAAAGGCTTCTGACAAGTCCTCACCAACCATAAAATAAAAAGTCATAGGACAAATTTGAATGTAGTTTAAGGTTCAAAATACACTTATAATTGTGCTTATTCTTGTTAGTATCCTATTAATACATAAACACACAGTCTTGATTCTATGAAAGCTAATTATGCAGGACATCTGCTGAACTTTTTCTGCTGAGTTAACTGGGCATCCCTCCTTCTCCCAAGAGTAGAGGGGGAAAACAGAAGAAACATGAAATTTAAACTGGACAGTAATAAGACTTCTTAGTAGCTCTGGAAAATACATTTTAGTGATTTAAAGAAGGGTTATGAATTATCAGTAGATTTAAATTATACATGCTGCTCTTGTCCCTTCTTCTATACAACCTGTTAAATACAGTCCTAGAAAAATGTTTTAAAATTAACTCGAAGCAAAGCCTTTACAGTTAGCACTGATTAATAAAGCATAACTACAGTATAGCTCTTTGAAAGAAGAGCAAAGCTACTCAGATGCCGTTTTCATGCCAAACTGAAAAACAAAACCACTTTAGAGAAAATGAACACATGCATTTGCACAGAACACTGCAGGTGGCTAGAAGGGAAACTAGCATTTTTTTAAAAGGCTTAAAAATAGTTTCTGAACAGAACAGTGATTTCTACTGAATTTTCATGAAAAATTTTTAAAATTAGTACAAAGCTGATGCTGAATCACACTCAAAGAAAATTTATCTTTCTGCCAGCAAGACTAGCATTAAAATAAATAAATATTGCAATTCTAAGATGGAGCCTTGTAAATCCTAATGGTTTAGAAGGACTTCCAGGATCAGTGAGACAGAAAAAAAAATTTTAAAACACAGCCAATCTTTTTCTCTATGTTTCGGTTGAAATGAAAGTTTCTATAAGAATTAAGTTCTCCGATTATCTTCTTGGAAAAAAAAATCCTGTCAGGTATGAATGACTTGATTTGTATATCAGATTGCCTTACAAGATTCCTACTATCTTAAAAAGCAATAAAAATTGTTGAAATACAACTTGGAATACTCAGGCCCGAAAGCTATAACAGTGATTTTTCACTAGGACATAATGTGGAGCATGCTATATACATAATATATATGTAATTACTAATTTGTCTTGGAATCTTAGATTTGGAAAAGGTCCTCTGGGAAAGTCACCTAGTCCTACTAATACCTAAGTACGTTACGACCATCGAAGAGGGAAAGGGGAAAGCAGCAGGGAACTATTTCTATTTCTCCACCCATATTTGTGCTTGGATAGTGCAGCAGTTACATACTTCTTGTGATCAATTTTTCAAAGCTCCTACTAAACCGTACCAATGCATGGACACATGATGAAAGCCAAACAACACTTAAAACCATAGCTTCTATTTGCCTCTGCATAGACGCCAGTAAAGGTGTGGACGTGAACACTATGCAAAACTGAAGTTAATATTAAAAAAAAAAACCCTCTGGTATCCCTCAAGACTCCCTTTTCTTCACACTTTCACACTGACTGCCCCTCTCCAATACCCAACAGGAATTTGGCACAGATGTATAAGCTGAATGTACACCTCAAAGCAAGGACTCTTCAAGTGGGAGAAGGGAGTGTCAGCGCTCTCCATTCACTACCCCAGGGATGTCAAACTCAAATATAAACCAATCCCTGCAGGGTGCATATAGACCAACTCCTTCCATCCTTATTTAGCTGTGCCTTCAACTTCAACTGTACTTTTGCAAATTTGTGCTAGACAATAGCCAGAAAACCCACCTTTCAAAAACATTTTCTTTTCTATTTGCATCCCCAGTGCTTTGCATATGGTTAGTGCTGAATAAATTCTTTTTCATTCATTTGTTGATATGTTTATGCATCATAAACACTGGTGAGGGACTACTATTCTTAAAAATAACTGCCATCTGATTTGATTCTCACAACCAGGTTAAGTTTCAGATATCCTGCTCATTTTTTGGATGAGTAAACTGGGACTAAGAATAAGTTAAGTGACTTGCCAACAGACACAAAGCTAGAAAGCTGGAAATGAACTTAGGTCTTCTTGGCTCCAAATTTGGCATTTAATCTACAATGGCTCACAAAGACTTGAAGGAAGGAGCAATACAATCCACACAACACAATAAAATTTGTTTTGATTTGACTATAACCTGAGGCACTGGATACAATATATTGCAACTGGGATTAACCAAAATCCACAGTAAACAAGAATTTTTCTGGAAATCAAAAATATTTATTTTTAATAAATACTGTAATATATAACACTGTAGATACACTTTCATACAATTCTGTACCAAGCATCATTTTCCAGTATTGGTCAAAACAACCATAAAGTTAAAAAATGTTTCACATTCTGAGAAACTACAGTATCATACTTTAAGCACTATTTTTGCTTCTTGTTACTAGAATAACTAACAAGTACATTGGTACACTGTTAGGTAGAGTCAGTGTTTAAAATCAACCAGTATTTACAAAGAAATTAAAAGTATATTCTTAACAAGTGTTTCAGTTAAACTTGAAAAAAGAACGAGTGGGATGGTGAAGCCCTCTCATGGAATCTGGATCCTAGCCTTTCTGTGAATTGAGTGGGGAGGTGGGGACTTGGCTTCTGATTGACAGCTAGGCTAAGTCTCAAGTTAATAAGAAATCACCTTAACTGTGTCCTCACCAAATAAGGGAAAAAGTGTCTTTAAGAGTTTGGCATTGGCTAAATTGTACCCGGGGTAGTAGATTTCCCGAAATTGTGAGCCTGGACTCCAATTAGAGTAAAAGGACAGTGGTGGTGGGGCAGGGACACGTTTCCGTTAGAGTATAAGGATGGGCTTTGCCCTTTGGGCCCCGCCTCTCCCTACAGATCCGCTATCGGTTCCAAGACCACCCTTTCCCATAGGATGGTAATAAAGAAGTTTTTCTCTTCCTGACTTTGAAAGCCCTCTGATTTTTTTAATTAATTGCTGGTGGGTGGTCTCACCCCACACAAGAACCTTGAATTTACTAAGAGAATCGAGATCCAACTAAAAATTAAATGAAACAATAACTTCAATAAAGTAGTACGATTTAAAATAAACCCACAAAAATCATCAGCATCCCTGCATATTACCAATAAAACCCAGAAGCAAGATAGAAAAAGAAATTCCATTGAAAATTACTACAGAATGTATAAAATACCTGGGAGACCACCACTGTCCCAAGACATATATAGGAATTATTACAAATACACATTAAAATATTCCTTACAGACCTAAGTAATGGAGAGATACTGTTTATGTTTAAGCTATGCTAATATTTTTAAAAAATGAAACTCATAATACTCAACTTAAATGATTCAGTCCCACGCCAACCAAAATTATCAAAGGGTTATTTTACAGAACTATAGAAAACGACAACAAAATTCTAGAGCAACAAAAGCTCTAGAATGTTAAAGAAAAAAAGGTAGAAAAAAGCGGCAAAGGGAAGTCTAGCAACGTCAGATCTCAAACTATTCTACAAAACAGTAATAATCAAAGCTATATAGTACTGGTTAAAAAATAGAAATGATGATCAAAGGTACAGATTAGGTAAGCAAGATCCAGAAGCAAACATCTTAGCATGGCATTCTTTAAACTCAAGGACACCAACTGCTAGCATTAAGTGCTCATTATCTGACAAAAAATGATGGGAGAATTAGAAAGTGATCTGACAGAACTCAGGTTTAGACCAACATCTCACCCCACATACCACAATAACTTTTAAATGGATATATGACCTACATATTCAAGGTCCTATAATAAGCAAATTATAGAAGGCAGGAAATTATTTTCACAACATTGTGTAGCAATCAAGAGATAAAGGGAGTTTATACAAATATTTTAAAATGAGTCATTTCAAAGGATGTGGAAAGGTAATATTCAAAAGAAGAAACAAATGCCATAAACAATCATATGAAAGGGATAAGACCTGTAATTTCAATGATATAATTAACTCCTATATAATGAAACTCCCTTTATAACAAATACAGATCATCACCTTTTCTATAACTTGACAGAAATGACTCAGGGTCACACAGCTACAATGAATGAATGAATTTATTTATTAAGTAGCTATTAAGTACTCACCATGTGCAAAATGCTTAAGCTCTGAGAATATAAGTGGAAAATTAAGACAGTCCCTGCTCTCAAGCAATTTGCATTCTGATGGGGGAGACAACACTTACTGAAGGTTTCAGTTGCAAGTCATGGAAAAGTCTCATGGTCCTTAAGGTAAAGTGGCAAAGCAGATGGAAATGCCTTTTCTTAAATATCATTTCCACTGACACAATCATTATCAATTTGTGATGCTGAACCATATAACATAATGGGTGTCAGAGATAACGGTTGATATAGGTTGATATATAGTTGGGAGGTCATCTATTTTGAGTCTGGCTTTCTATCCACTACATCAGCTTTTCACTATAAGAAATTACAAATTAACCTAGAATGCTGACAAAGATGCCCCCCCCAAAAAAGTAAAGGAAAATAATAACTGGTAGAACTTTGAACTGTTCCCTTTGGGGAAATCAATTTGGAACTACATTCCATATCACTAAACTGTGCAGTGACAGCTAGTAGACATAGCAGACTTCAAAGACATCAATAACAGAGGGGAAAGACTCATGTGTACAAAAATATTTAAATCGTGTATTTTTTGTTTCTGTAAAAATCTAGGAAAAAGTGAATTATCAATCATTTGGGGGATGGCTGAACAAATTATGGTGTGATAGGAGAAACATTCACAATAGTCCCTGAACCATAGACTGGGAGAGCACTCTCCCCTTCCTCCATACCACATCACCCCCTTAAAGGCAATGAAAACCATCTGGACACAATTGCTCCAGGTGACTAACATTCAAACCAGTGACTTAGTTTACTCCTCAGCTACATACAAAAGTTCAGTGTAGGAGTAAGGGAATCCTCAGGCTTGACTAAGGTTTCTGACAAGAATTAATAAACATGAACTGTGCCCAAATGAATCAGTACTGCACCCTTGCTGAATATCCTGGGCCATGTTATTTTCAATTGAACATTAGTGTCTCATTTTATTCTAAACTGAAATCCAAATCATAAGATGGGGTCAGATCTGGTGAATATATGGCATGTGTTTATGATGGAATATTAGAAAATATTTAGAAATTCTAATCAGTGCAGTGACCAACTATGACTCTAGAGCAAAGGGGTCAAATTTGCTTTCTCAAAACTCCCAAATTTGGCCAGAACCAGATTAAAACGTAACTGGAAGATATTTAACAAAATAAATAAAAATACAATACACCATAGGCAATGTTTATTTTTGGTTTTCTAAGTCAGTATGTTGCCTGAAAGCACCCACTTCTATTGGAGTTTGACACCACTGTTCTTAGATGACTGGTGATGCTAGTGATGAATGATGCTACCCAACTCTTAACAGAGGAGTAACAGACTCATGGTTGTACCGGCAAGCAAAGTGGGACTTTTTGCTGTTTTTTCTTTTGGAGTGCTTCTCAGCACTAAAGTAATCAAGTGCCTTTGATTGAGCCTTGTCTTTGTTTGAATCAAGAGTCTTTTGATGACCTGCTTAAGTCACAAGGGTTTGAGTCACATGGTTGTGACACTCTCTGACCCTGAAGAAGTGTATATATATTCTGAGGTTAGCATTGGGGGCTCACTCGTTGGAAGAGTGTTGATGTGATTTCGGCAGACAAGACTCTGGGTAGCCGTTAAGGAATCATTTCTCTCCTCTGACCCCGCCATCCCCACCAGCTTTGAAAACCCAGATGTTGGTGCCCCTCTCTCTCTCTCTCTCTCTCTCTCTCGTAACTATGTATGTATTGCTATGGACAGACAAAAGCCCTGTCTGCTGATTTGTGTTATTTGCTCTGTTTACATTTTCTCTGAAGTTTAGGGTGCTAACTTTTTTTCCCTGAACTAAGTGAATGATATATGCATGTTTCATTAAAGTGAGATTGTAAACCCCTTAAAAGTTGCTTTCCTTAGAAAAGCAGATCAAAGAATCTGTGCCGGCAGCCCTCCTGTGTGCTGGTGGTGGTGTTCTTATTTTTTATCTTAACAGATCCACAGCAGCTGCTAGTAACCTTGTTGTTACAATGAGACATACATTCTGGATATGGCGAAAGTTTGAATTTGTTTTACTTAACCATGCTTATTTGTTACAAAGGTTTGTTTTTTTTTGTAATTTAGAGAAACTATAGTGTTGACCAGAAAACTGATTTAAGTGTAGGGGTGATTAAGGCAATCAATTCATCACCTCTACTTAAAATAACTAACAAAATACTCTAGCCCAGATTATCTTTATCAGGAGAGAACCTCTGTACTTAATCAAATCAATCTAACTTATTTGTGCCTTTTAGGAAGTGAATAACAAGACAGGTGCAATCTGGGGGGACCAGGGGAAAGAAGTTCTTGTCAAGTTCTTGTCCTAGAGAGGAAGTGGGGGGAGATGGAGAGAAGAAAGAGCAGATCATTTAGCCCTCCACTTTTCATTGGATCTTACAATTGAGACCTACAAGTGTTTCATTTCACTCCAACACTGAACATAAAATGACAAGGTACCAACCTGGGTGGGTCAGGCCTACCAGGCAGTTAGTAATTCGTCACAGACATAACTTATGGTATTCAGGTGCCTGATGATGCAGCTGTTAATTAGCAGGAGTAAATGTCTTACCCTAAGATAGGGTAAGTGGGCCAATTTAGATAGCCAGCATTTCTACAGCTCATTTTTTCCTCCTAACAACACTGGGGAGTAGGTGCTATTATCATCTACATTTTACAAATGAGGAAATAAAGGCAGACAGAGGTTAAGTGATTTGTCCAGCATCACATAGCTAGTAAATGTCTGAGGTCAGATTTGAACATACTTGAATTAAGTGGGTACTCTATCACAGGAGTCCAATATATACACCCCTATATACAGAGCAGCAATGGACATCTGCCTCTGCCATTTCTGAAATGGCTCCAACCTGGTTTAGTTCGGTGGAGAGTATGAGAGGCAATATAATGCAAGATGAAACGTTGAACAAACAAGATAGCCACAAAGGCAGCCTCTATCATTAAGTGGAGCTAGTACCTTCAAAACAGCACTTACAGGAAAACTGGAACACTAATGCATTGTTGGTGGAGTTGTGGACTGATCCAACCATTTTGGAGAGCAATTTGGAACTATGCCCAAAAGGCTATAAAAATGTGCATACTCTTTGGCCCATCAATAGCACTTCTAGGTCTGTATCCCAAAGAGATCATAAAAAAAGGGGAAAGGACCCATACGTACAAAAATATTTATAGCAACTCTTTTTGTGGTGGAAAAGAATTGGAAATTGAGAGGATGACCATCAGCTGGGGAATAGCTGAACAAGTTATGGTATATGAATGTAATGGAATACTATTGTTCCATAAGAAATGATGACCAGGTGGATTTCGGAAAAACTTGGAAAGAGTTATGTGAACTGATGCTGATGCTGAATGAAGTGAGCAGAACCAGAAGAACATTATATACAGTAACAGCAACATTGTACGATGACCAACTTTGATAGACTAACTCTTCTCAGCAATGCAATTATATAAGACAATTCCAAAAGACTTATGATGGAAAACACCATCCACATTCACAGAAAGAGCTATGAAGTCTGAATGCAGATAAAAGCATTTTATTTTCTCTTCTCTATTTTTTTCTTTCTTGTGGTTTTTCCCTTTTGTTCTGACTCTTCTTTCATAACATGACTAATGTAGAATTATGTTTAATATGATTATACATATAGCCTATATCAGATTGCATGCTATCTGGGGGAGGGGAAGGGGAAAGAGGGGGAAAAATTTAGAACTCAAAACCTTGTAAAAGTGAATGTTGAAAACTAAAAATAAATAAATTTATCTTTTCAAATATGGCCCTCAGTTTTTTAGGTGTTAGTCACAAGAAACAGGCTGCAACTAGGCCAGAAACTGAGGCCTCTATCTAGTCCAAGCCCCCAAACCTTAAGGAATGAGATTTTGCCAATGGCCTTAACCACCATGAGAGTACATAGGTAACTGGCCTTTAGCAACCATTAAACTAGTTGTAATATCCTAGGAGAGAATGGGGGTTCTGGGAAGTCCTCGCTGGGGGCTGAGCTCCAAGCTGCATGATTACCATGTGAGCGACCCTTTTGAGAGATGAGATGGAAAATATCTTCATCTGCATTAATTCCTGATCACTGGCCATGAACCTGGAGAAAACAGGACTAGACAATAAAAGGCTCTCTCTTGAAGGAATTGTGGTTTTCTAAGATCATCGTGTCCACTCTAATAGAAAAAGTTTTGTTTCTTCTTTCTTGATAGTCATAAACACATATACACACATACACACATATGTGTTTGTATTTGATTTTGATCTCATCCTTTGTTCATCAAAGACAAAGAAGAATTTTGCAAACAATATTTAAAAATAAGAATACATCTTTAGCTGTTCACAATCAACTTAAAAGATACAGAGAATAAGAACCCAATTTGTTTACTGTTTATTAATTGCAAAAAAGCACTTGACCCAGTAGAACAAAACAGTATCTCCAAGACCCAGTAAAAGGTGCCTCTAAATCATTACCTCAAACCATTCACAGCTCTACCAAAGACTTAGAAATAGCCAGTCCAAGAATCCTCCAATAGTAGCCTCAGGTGAGGTACATAGCATGGAGGTGCCTGCTTGACACACTGGAGCTGCTAGGAAGGGGATCCAGGACCAACCTGAGGAGAGGAATTGCCCGTGGATGTTGAGCAATACAGATGGCCGTTTACAGATTGCAGTGCACTGATAACACTTACAAAGCTCTTCCAGAAGACTACAAAGGTAAATTTACTCAAGCAATTGTAAAGAGTTGGATGATGAAGTAGGGCTAACGTTCTACTGGGGGAGAAGAAACAAATGAGTCCTCAAACATTAATGTCTTTGTAGAGTATTGAGGGAGTCTGAATAATAAAAGCAAAGGTCCTGGGGTAGAATGGCTCTGTTCTGAGAGTTTTAAAAGGGAAAGGCAGCAGCAGGAAGTCCTTTGGGCCAAATGACAGATGCTCAGTCTAGCTCAAGGAACAGACTGAGACATACGTTTTTGGACATGGTAAAGGTGTAGATTATTTTGTCTGACAATACTTACTTGCTGAAAGGATTATGTCTTTCTTTTTTTTTGTGGGAAGGATGGCATTTGAGGAGGTGCAAGAGCTATATTATCAGTGTTTACCACCCCCTCACTCCCAAAGAGGATTATTAAAGCATTTTTTTACATGCACAGAAAAAAGAAAATTCTGAAGAAAAGAGAAAAGCAAAACAGCTTTGAAAGTAACATGTTTATTAAAATTATTTTCCTGTTCTGCCTATGTGTAGAAATGTTTTTTATGTGTTTCTTAAAATTTTTAAAAACATTAAAAGGTGTAAAAAGCTTTTTTCCATAAGTTTCTGTAAACTAACAAAACACATCTACTGAAATTTTAGGACTAAAATGATACAGATTTGTGGGTACAAAAGAAAAACATTACCCACAAAAAATCTGAAATCTACAACCAAGTAAATCTGAAGCCTTCGTGACAAAAAATTATTAGGCAATCATCAATTAATAAATAGGAAATCAAATATAACAAAAGACTTTACAAGAGTTATTAATATAGATTCTTAGAGATAAATCTCCAATGGAATTTCAGGACTTTATATGATTACTATGAGTAGCTGCATATTTTTCAGATGAGTTAAATTAGACTCTCTGAATATGAATAAGCTTTATACTGTGCTGCCCAGGCAATCTCTGTTAATCTTTTTCTGAATTCTAATCTATTGAAAAAAATTAACTTCAAGTCCAAAGAAGTTTTAAGCATAATTTATTTAAACAATAATAGCGACTTAAAATGTTTTAATTGGTCTTAATGTGATTCCTTTATAAGTCTAACAATGTCAGGAAAATATATATGAACTATTTGTGGACAATGACTCAAGATGTATAAAAATTCTGCTAGGTCATTTATCTCCTTCAAACAATGCCAAATTCCTCCATCTTCCATTTTGAAAAAAAAAATTAACCTGTTTTTATAAAAGCAAAATGTAGCCTAATGTAGTTTAATAGCTAATAAGTGGCTTTTTTCACAGTAACATCATGTAAAATAAACTATAATCCCAAAGTACAGGATGTAGCATCATTCTCTTAGAAGGTAGGCAGGGGCCCCAGATTTGGAAGCAAGTGAAGACTGTTGGACTTGGTTGGTTCAGCATCGCAAATCAAGAGTTAGAAGGGAAATCAATGCCCATCTAGGCCAATCTCTTCATTTTATAATGAGGAAACCAGAGACAGATGCTCCAATTCTAGAGTCAGTAGTCCTTTCATTGTACTACATGGCTTTGTTGATTTCTTTTTCAAAAGAGAGTTAAGGGATGGGAGAATATATCAGAAAATGATTGTGAGGAAAATTTTCAAAAAAGGAACAGAATAAAGTATATCATTTTTTAAAAAATACTTTGAAAAACCGAGCCCTGACTGAGCTCTCCTCCTCCAATCTTAAGCCACCATTGGCCCTTTCAGCTCTCGTCAATCCTGAATCCTTTGCTGCCACTGTATATTGCCCCTCACAGAAGTTTACTTTCATCATCTGCCTCATCCTACACACAAACTGCTGAATTCAATTCTTCCAATCAGGACAGCCAGTCAACAAGCATTTGCCCTGATTTGTCTATACCCATTAGTAAGTGTCTGGCTGAGATTGCCATTTCTGGAGGAGCTTCAGCAATAGTAGATCACTGTCAGCTCAACTGTTCCCAGGCTGCTCCACCTCCTCAAAAGCTCAGCAAACCACCCACACAACAGAAATCTTTCCTCAGGCCTACTCCTCCTTCTTCTTCTTATCTGAATGTTCCTCATCACTCATAACATAGCCCATAATTGTGGTCTCTCCAAAGGTTCTGTCTCAGGCTCACTGCTTTTCACTCTCACTTGTTAATCACATCAGGCCCCACAGCTTTAACTATCACTATTCAAAAGACCCATAGATCTATATATTCAGACCCTGTCTCTTCTCTGACCTTCAGTTGCCACATCACCACCTGTTGATGAGACATTTCAACCTCAATGTTCAAGAAACATTTCATGTTCAACATGTCCCAAACGTCCCTATTTTTGGCAAAGGCACTGTTACCCCTTCTAAAACCCGGCTTTATTCTCAACTTTCCCTGACCTCACACACACCCAATCAGCTACCAAATCTTGCCATTTCCACTTCCAGAGCATCTCTGGTATCCAACTCTCTACTCACCTAACTTTAGTAAGGGGTGTTAAGGATCTCTTCAGGCTGCATATTCACTTAGAAAACCATATTACTAACATTATCTATGTTCTATCGTATTTTTATTAATTTTGTTAAATATTCCCAATTACATTTTAATTTGGCTCAGGAGACACTCAGGAGTTTTGCGGGCTATGAGTTTGACCCCCTATGGTTAGGGCTTGTACCTATGACAAATGATAACTAATAACCATGATTTGGGGAGATCCAGAGTTCCACCTTTTTCTACAGTCCTCATTTCAAAGTTCAGTCTCTTGAAGGACATTACTGATAATGAGATTGCATTAACTCTCCTCAAACATGGTCAGACCCCATCCAAATTTACAAGGAATATAATCTAAGGTGGGGAAGCCCATTGTGCTCTACTTGTTTGGACAGAGATAAATTTTTTGATTAGACTGCCCAAGGCTGGGGGTAATTTAGAAGTAAATGACATAATCAAAGTTTATTTAGAAAATGTCCCGCCCCTCACTGTAATATTTATTTTCTCCAATTACTTGTTAACCAATCAGAGTCGACTGCTTCTGGAACACTCACTTTTCCAAGGCCATATAAGCCTTGAGCCAGTTGCCATGAGGTCTTTTGGCATTCCAGAGAGCCACTGACCTCTTTTATTAAAATCCTAACATTATTAATAAAAGGACTAATTACCTAGAAATTATGTGTCTCGAACTTTTTAAACATCACACACCTAAACTGTTTCAATAGTAAGCTAACTGGCATCCTGACTTTTCTCTCACTACTACACACAACTTATACATAACTGTCAAACTACTAAGTGCAGATCTGATCACATGATTCCCCTATTCGATCAACTCCACAAGCTTCATATTGTCTCTAGGACAAAATATCAGCTCTTCTGTTTATAGCTTTTAAAACCGTCCACACCCTGGACCCAACCAATCTTTCCACCCTCACTAGGCATGTGATGTAGCCAAACTGGCCCTTCTCTCTCTCCCTCACACACAGTATTCCATTGCACACAGTGATACTGGCACATGCAGGGCAGACAACTGAATCCAGCTAAAGCAGCAAAGCACGCTGACAAAGAGAAACGAGGCAGGATGGGCCAGGCAAATCAAACCACCACCAGCGCTGCCGCCACCACCTTGACCAACATGTCCCTCTCAAGACCCTTATATAGACAGCCCAGGACCCTGAACCCAAGAACCTAAGAGCCTAAAGAACAGCAATGCTTCTAGCCCAGTGACCTCAGCTAGAGAAACAACCTCTATGAAGATGCAGCCTGGTAAGTGCTCCTGCAGGTGCCAGCCTGAAGACCCAGAAAAGAAAGTTCTTACCCCAAAGACCTTGGCAATGTTAAATGGTTCAAAATCAAAAACAGATACAATTTTATCAGTTTAACAATGGTGGACACTAAGGAAGAGGAATTACCATTTACCTTTCCCCCTTCACCCTAAGAACCATGAGACCTTCCACCTGACTGGCAGCTAAAACTTTCCACATGCTAACATTAAAATGTAAGGTCTCTGAGAGCAAGGATTGTCCTGCTGGTATCCCCAGAGCTTGGCAAAGTGCTTTGCACATAGTAAGCACTTCAAAATACGCTTCATTCAGTCATCTTGCACGCCTTTACACTGTTCAACACGTTTGGAATACACCCTTTACCTCTGCCTCAAAGTCCCTTTATTCCAATAAGATGCAACTCAACTGGTATCTTCTGCATGAAACCTTTCCTAATGCTCACTACAGCCAATGGTTTCCCTCCCAAACTATATTCTCATGGTACATACCTTTCATGTCTTAGAGTAGGAGGCAAGTAAGGAGGACTACTTGGTGGTATATTTACACAAACACACACACACACACACACACACACACACACACACACACACACACACGTATTTTTGCTTAACTGTGAATTTTTTTTGGTTTTGCTGCAACGGAAGATTAAATTCTAGAGATGAAGAGAGGCATACTTCCAAAATGATGGATACTGATGCAAAAGGCATCAATTAAACTGATTTCAAAAAAAAAAAGTTTCGAGACACTAAATATTCATCAAAAATTTTTTATTTACATATGATGACTGTTAGGCACCATGGTGATCTGGTAACCAGGGTGTGTTGAGTTGCATCTACTATTTAATGAATTTTACTACAGCAAGGTTCCAGTGTATTTGTATCACTATTTTAATAAGTCCACAAATATCAAAAGCATGAACCAAATATGGATACTACAGATACTTTTGATTTTAGTATAAAAATTTGTAAATATTCACAACATAAAATTATAAAATTATAAAAGGGATATGACACTCCAGATGTTTTACCAATACAGAGTATGAGATTACTGCTTTTCTTACTCCAGATATCACCTTCCAATTAATGCATTCTAACACTGCATTACTGTCTATTCACAGTAATCTTTCATGAATGGTTTATAGAATATAAAACTAAAGCTCAGAATGATTTTTTCAACAGTATACAGTCAATAGAATTCAGTTTCCAAGTTCCAAGTTCCAAGTTCAAGCTTTGTAAAAAATTGATTAAATACAACTCTAAGTCTTCTGTATGTTATTACCTGGGAGATATGGTTGATGGAAGACTCCATTCTCCTAAGCTGAGAGGCTTGAATGTCCAGTAGTTGGAGCACATTGTTGGCCAATGCATTTATCTGATAAGCAACACTAGCTAAGGATTGGGTGGTGTAGGCTTTGGTCTCTTCTAGTGCTTTCCTTTTGTCTGGAGCCTGAAACATTAACAAATATACAAAAAAATTATTTAATAGATAGTATGGGAAGGTAAAGTTGTACACTGAATTATGTTGAAAAAACCATGACCAGTGGCCCCACAATGCACGTCAGAAATAAAACTTAAATTTTGGTAACAATAACTTTCATTTTCTGAAGTGGTCTTCTACAACAGAATTGTAAAATATGCTGCCCACAACAACCCAAAGTGCAGCCTAAATCAGATTAAAATGTGATTGGGAAATATTTTTTAAAATCAAAAAATATAATAAAATGTTTACATTACACTTTCATAGTACATCAATATGTATCCCACAGGGATCCTCACGCACAGATTAGTGAACCATTTCTAACTGAGTTTGAAAGCACTGCTCTATATACATTTCTAAGACAAGGTTTCACAACTCCCTTCTCTCTCCAAAATTATCTGCCTTTAGTCTTGCGTTCCTAAGACGCAAATTTCCTTTCCCTTAATAGTGAAATCATAGTGCCCAGCAACAATAAAGAAGGGAAAATCATTTCCCCACAATTAAAATTTCCTACTGCATTGGCTATCTTTAAAAGCCTGTTCAATATATATAAAATTGCAAAGCTTGTTCACAAACAAAATTAATGCACTTACAATTATAAGGGAAATAGTTAACTGGGGGGAAATCATCCACGGTTCTTCTAATAAATGTGATATCTAAGATGTATAAGAAATTGATTCAAATACATACTAGTAAAAGCTATTCATAGTCAAAAGACATGAACTATTTACAGAAAGAAATTCAAGTGAACGACAGACATGAAAAAATTCTCCAAATTATTAAAGAAATAAAAACCAAAACATCTCTGAATTTCTACCTCTCTCCCAACAAACTGGCAAAGATAACAAGAAAAGAAAATGTCAGTTGTTGAAGGGGCTGAAATATAACAGGTATAATAATATTCTGTTGGAGAAGTTGTAAAGTAGTCCACCCAGTCTCAAAAGCAATTTGAAAATATTCTCCAAAAGGCCCTAAATTATGCATACCCTTTGATCTAGTAATACTACTACTACTAACCCTATAGGCTAGAGATCAAAGAAAAAAAAGGACACCCACGTTCTTTGTCCTGTTATGATATTACTTTAAATAAATGGGCTATTGGCTAATATGAAATATTTGGCTACATAGAAATTTTGAGTATGGAAACGTTCATCTTATTTGGTGCTACATTTATTAAAGTTCAAAAAGCAATCAAATCAATATCTGTACCAAGTGTTTTACTCTATGAGAGGGAGAAAGTACATATATGTGAATTTGAGGGGCTAGCAATATGGTTACAAAAACGGGGGGAAAGAAAAGAGATTATGGAAGAGTTACCGGAAAAAACTACTGAATTTAGTCAGAAGACTAGGATTTTGATTCAAAACAGAAATAAATCAGGTTTAGTTTAAGAGAATTACTATGATGGTCAGAAAACACATTTCTACCCTCCATCTCATAAACCCATTCCTGGGGCGGCTAGGCGGCGCAGTGAGTAGAACACCAGCCCCGGAGTCAGGAGGGCCTGAGTTCAAATCCCACCTCTGACACTTGACACACTTACTAGCTGTGTGACCATGGGCAAGTCACTTCACCCCAACTGCCCTGCCTTCCCCCTTTCTCCCCCCCCGAAAAAAACCATTCCTGTCGGTAACTACACAAAGTGGATAGTGTTCACAAAAAAGGGGAGAAAAATCAATTTCCCTAAAATCCTTATGGCTCAGTGAGGTTCTTTGCCCAATGTCACACAGCTAGTTCGTAGCAACTCTGCCCATGTCATCTCTCTCCAAGCTCCATCCCAATTCAATACACTCTAGTGGCTCCTATTACTTTCAGGATCAAACAGTAAAAGCCTCTAGTTTTTTCATAACTCCTCTATCTTTCCACTCTTCTTACACCTTACTCATTCCCACATACTCTACGATCCAGTGACATTGGCCACCCTGCTTTTCCTAACATGAGAGACTCCATCTACTGTCTCAAACCATTTCTGCTGGCCTGTAATTCTCTCCCTATGAAATCTCACCTTCTATAAGAAGCCTGTCCTGATTCCCGTTGATAACAGAGACTCCCAAAGTTTAGTTGATTATTTCCAGTTTATCCTGTACATGTCTTGTTCATACATAGTTATTTGCATCTGTTAACCCCCTTACACTGTTAAGTTCATGGACAGCAGATGTTTTTTGCCTTTGTTTATATCTCCAGTGATTAAGCAAAGTGGCCGGCACACAGTAGGTGCTTAATAAAATCCTTGTTGACTGACATCATAATTCCTCCCAGCAGGCCCTTACTCTTAATGGACTTGGAAAAATCCTGTAAATTTCCCAGGCAGGAAGGGGAGAAACAAAGAAGCAAATATACTCCAAAGAACTAAGCTTCTGTACTTTGTTTCAGTTTTAGAGTTCTGGTCACTGCCCTCAAACATTTTGAGCACTTCCTGACAACAGGTTGTAAACAAGCTTTCCAAATCTAACACCATCAAAAAAGGCTTTCTCTAGAAACTTAAGTTAGGGACAAACATCAGTCATAGTTCAAACAATATTTTTGGAGGCAAAAGAAAGAAAAATGCAAAACAGCCACACTCAGTCATAGGTCATATGTCATATAACTTAATTCAACATATTCACTGAGCACCTAAACCATGCATTTCACTGTACCAGCCACCTGTGTGCTAGTCACAAACTAATGAGGCACATTCACTGCCCAAAAGAGCTTAAAAAGCATAGTTCAGTTAGAAGGTAAAAAAAAGAAGATAGCGTGCCTTGTTCAAGAAGCAAAAAGGAAGCTGTTTTCAAATAGCAGTAGGGCACACCAGCCAAATAATGGACTAAATAAGAGCCCAGACAAATCATGCAGAGCCTGAAATGAAGGCTTTTAGAAGAAATGCCCAGCAATATGCTTGCTAAGAGCAGCACTTAACAAAAACTAATTTGGCAGCAGAATGGAAGATAGCCTAGAGCAAGACCAATCAAATAACAAGAAAGTTGTTAGAAATTTGTTACGATAGTTCCAGTAAGACATAGCAAGAACCAGGGTGGCAAAAGTGAAGAAAGGCAAGTATGAATGGATGCAAGAAAACCTCAGTGGAAAAAGAGAGAAAAGAGCAGAAATGATGTACTTGGGAAAGGATACTGATACCGGATTTGGGGAAGCCTGGTATAGGAATCTCAATTCTGCAGCAAACTACCTGTGTCACCTTGGGCAAGTGACATAGTATCTCCAGGTCTCACTTTCTTCATCATGAGAACGAGAAGGGTGGACATGATCTCTAAGGTCCTCCTGTATGGCAGCGATAGCTTTCAAATATCACTCATGGCTGTAGTTTTAGCAATCACATCCACTGGAGCATGAAGTTCAACTAGGCAAGATGATGTTAATTTTATCAAGAGAAGCCAAGTGCTCTCTCATCAGGACCAACTCCCCATTAGCTATTTTGTTGTATTCTTTCTAATATAAAGGTCATTCCCTTCCACAGAGAAAAGAGGCAAAACAAGAACTAAGCCATTCTGCTGTCAACTACTGTTCCATTCCCCTCTGACAGCAGTCCTGGCCTTCTTTGTTCTTCTTTTCCCCAATATAGTTTCAAGGGGGAAAAAAAAAACATTTTTGTTATTAGTTTAAGGTTTGGTTTTTTTGCCAGCTTCAGATGACAAGTACTCCTATAACTCCTTTGAAGGTCATACTAAGCTTTTGTATTCATTCTATTACCTTCCCTTGCTGCCATCTTTTGTACATATATTTTAAAAGTGTAAACTGTTAGGTTAGTTTCTTAATTTCCTTTGTGTCTTGAGGACTTTAGGACTCTTAAAGAACATTCTCTGAAACACAAGACACTGGGGAAAGGCGAGTGTTACCAGTTTTCAAAGAAGGTGCAAATTTAACTTTGTGAGCTACGATTCTTGGGGATACTTCAGGGACATATTATTGACGAAATGATCAGTGAACACCTAGAAAAGTGGTGATCACACAAAACCAGAATGGCTTCCTCAAGAACAGATCATGCCAAGCTATACTTATTTCCTTTTTTAGAAACTTGTTAATTGACAGAATTGGTGTATAGGTAACCTACATCTTAGCAAAATATAGACAGAATAACTCATACTAGTTGTGTGGAAGACAGGATAGCACATCATATGATAGTACAATTAAATGAATTCACAACAGGTTTAATGTCTGGACTCGAAGATGTCATTAATGGCTTAATGTCATCCTGGAAGGGCATCTCCAGTGGTGCCAATCCTCAGCTGACTTTCCCACAGAATTTTAGTCTATGGGATCTGACTACCTATCCTTCCTCTGAACTCTTTGAAGCTATTCCCTCAAATTCCAGGGTATATGTCAAACTATGCTCCATTTTCTTCTCCTCTATTGTAAGTCCTAATAAATGAGTAAATAATAAATGAGTGGTAAGGAAACAGGCAGCAGTTGTGGTCGATTCTTTTAGTAAGAGACGGTGAAGGGGATGAGAAAACTATGACAATGGTAACGGTTAGGGAGAGAATTTTATGATAGGTGAAAATAAAGGGCTATTTTGCAGATACAAAAAACTAGATGCTAACTGATAAAGCAAAGATCAGGATGGACGTGGAAAGGATGGAGAATGAAATGCTGCTCTGAGAAATGAAATGAAGGAATTTTGAAGGCAAAGAAGTCGAAAGAGTTCACTTCTGATGCGCACAATGTCAATAATGTAAAGAGTGATGCCTAGAGAGAGAGGGAGAGGGGTAGGGATGGTTCAAGAGCCATGTATACTTTTCCTTGACACATGAAACAGTTCATTAGCACCAGTCTTGTTTTCTAACCATTATTAAATAACTGGTTTGTCTTATTTTCCTTTTTTCCTTTGGGCAGATGGGAGCCAGAGGGATTGGGGAATTTCAGGGGCTCAAAAACAGAATACATATATAGAGAGTTATATTTTTGCTAATGTATTTAAGCAAGAACAAAAAGAGAAAAGAGAAATGAATGAAAGAGATTATGTGTCTGTTAGATAAAGAAATTTGCTCAGGATGGAATTCACAGAGTGGTGAGAAATAAAAAGAGAGAAAAGGGAGGAGGGATAAGGTAAAAGTATAATTATGTAGATTCATTGCAGGAGGAATAAAGAAGGTATGTGTCCAGGATTTATTCCCTGTGATAGACACCAAGGAACACTGAAACTTTAGGACAACATTGGGGAGGGTAAGGGAAAGGTAAGCTATATATGATACGCAACCAAGTGTTGGCAAGGACTATGTTTGACATGTTTATATGTAATGCGTTCCAAACTTAGGAAGTATCAGTATGGCAGACGATGTGCTACAGTGGGAAAATGACCTATGACTAACCCTAGAACTAGCTGAATGGCTTAAGTCTGCTATTTCAAGTCTCAGGTGAACATTACATTGATGAGAATGACAAATCTATCATGATTTTTCATTTCAGGACAAAAAAAAGAAAAAATACCAATCTTTTTCTTCCTTCTCAAGGCAGCTGTCCCACTCCCTAGATCTTTTTAATTGTCTTTTTAGGAGTCCATGTCTTTATTGAGCATTAGCCATTACAACTGTCTAAAGTTTTTCAATTTGCGACGAGTGATCACTTTGTACATGGGCAAACTGATACTCCAATTCTAATAATCTTCATGATGTTATCCGGTAATCTGCTGGTTCTTTGTAGAAGCATATTGGGTCACCACGTGAGAGAACAGCATACAATGAATTCCATCTGATTGTGTCATTTTCCAACAATTATAGCTTGGTTTCTTCCAATTTGTTCATTACCTAACATTGACACATACAGAAGCTAATTTTTGCCTTTTCCTCATGTCTTCTGTACCTATTCCATGCCTGGAATGCCCATTCTCCTACCTCAAGCCTCTCACAAGCCTTGGCTTCCTTGAAGGTTCACATTTAAAATCCATCTCCTACACAAAGCCTTTCCCCTAACCTCCCTCAGCTGCCGGCATCTTCCATGCCAACAAAATTACTTTCTATTGTGTATATATTTCCTATCTATGTACACATGTATGTGTTGTTTCTTCTGATAAAATGTAAATTTCTTTGGGCTGAGGACTGTCATTTTTGTCTGCTAACTGAATCTGACAACTAAATTCTTCTGTTTCAGGAAGACCCTCTTCCTTACCTTTAATATTCACTCTAATTAATTAGCAGATAATTTCGATTTTCTCACATCCCTTGTCTCTTCTCTAGTCCCACTGCTACCAGCCTGGTATAGATCCTCATTACTACTATGTGGACAACTGCAACAGCTTAGCAGATGTTCCCTTTAGATGTTCCCTCTCTCAGCCAGCCCATATGACACTGACAGACTATTCATTACAAATAGTTTTATCTATCTACTCTCACTTCAAAACCCTACAATGTTTAGTGGTCTGTCTGTCATTCAAGGCTCTATTCATTATCTGTTACTATTCCTCTCCTAACCCCTGACACCCCACCACCACCACCCAACACACACACACTATGACTTCACTCTATTCCCAGCAATTTAATCAGTGCTTCAGGAAAACTGGTTTACTTGTTGTCACTTCAAACTATACTAATTTGCCCTCAGATACTTAATAGCTAAGTGTTCCTGGGCAGGCCACTTAACTTCTATTTGCCTCAGTTTCCTCAGCTGTAAAATGGTTATAACAGCACCTACCTCCCAGGGTTATGGTAAAGATCACATAAGATAATATCTATAAAGTGCTTAGCATGATGCCTGGCACATAGTAAGCACTACATAAAGGTTAGCCATCATTATTATCCTGTCAAATGACCTTGTTTTAGGCTGTTTCACATTTATCAATCAATCAATCAGTTTTTAAATGCCTACAAAGTGCCAGTGGCTAGAGATACAAGGATAAAAATAAGAGACCACAGGTCCAAAAGAGCTTACATTCTATAGTGGGAAACAACTATCAAGATCTAGGACAAATCCTTGGTAATTTACGGGTTGGACACTAGGACCTGGAGGTAGAAGGGAATCAAAGGATCATGGAAGGGTCCTGAAGAATCCAACCTTCTCGTTTTATACAGCTGAGAAAACTGAGTCCTAGAAAAGTGAAGATATTTACCCAAGGTTATACAGGTTAAGTAGGAGGCTGCACAGGTTAAGTAAACTGGAGGCTGCATCTGCACTGAGTTTTGAAAGATGAGTCAAAGGTGAGGAGATAATGCATTCCAGGCAAGGTGGAGAGCCAACACAAAAGGCCCCTCTATGAGGAACAGCATGGCCTTTCTGGCTGTCCCATTTGAGAAAGGGAGGAATGTATAACAAAGCTGAAAAGGTAGGCTGGGGCCAGGTGATGAAGGGCTTTAAAAGCCAAACAGAGGTTTCTATTTGGTCCTACAGGCAAGAGTCTGCAAACACAGGCGGCGATCCTGAAGAATGGTGCCATTAGCACTTCAGAAAAGTCACTTTAGCAGCTGCGTGAGAGAGGCCCGAGCCCTCGTTCCTCTCCATGCCAGCAGTTCCATGCCTAAAGCAAAAAACAAATACCACCATTTCCTCCACAAAGCTTTCCAAGATCTCCTCCTCCCAGTTAGCAATGACATTACTCCCCACCTCTGGGTCTTCACAACATCCCACCTGCTTCTCTCTCTTGATATTATTTAAGCTGATCCCCATGTATACATCTCTGCCTCTCAGAATCTGTATCTTCCTGCAAGGCTCAGCTCAGGTACCATGTCCCCATGAAGCCTTCTCTGAAGGCAGAACCTCTTTTAGGTTTGTTTTTTTTATCCCTGGTACCTAGCATAGTGCCATACATATAGTACAAGATTAATAAATGTATGTAATAGAGAAAAGATCTCTTTTTCTAAACTTTTAGAATATTATACTCAATCTGAATAGCATAACCTATATTCAGATGCAATCATTTGGATCATCAACACCTCTAAAATTCTAATGCTGTAATTTTATGAAAATCTACCCAAACTCTATAAACACAAGGAAGGAAACAAGCATTTATTAAGCACCTACTAAGTGCCAGGCACCATGATAGGTGCTATACAAATATCTCATGTGATCTTCACAACAACCCTGTGATATAGATGCTAAACTGTGGCAGAAAAAGGTTAAGAAAATAATCCAAGGTCATACAGCTAGTGTCTCAGGGCACATCTGAACTATTTACTTCACTAACTAGCTGCCTCTAACTCAAAGGTTCTTACCCTAGGGTCCATGAACTTGTTTGGTTTTTTTTTAACAGTTTAATAACTCTATTTCTATATAATTTATTTCCTTTTTAATCCTATGTATTTTGTTTTTAAAATTTAAAATAATTATTCTGAAAAGGGATCCATAGTTCAAATATTATTGTCAGTTATTTTATGATCAAATTACAGAATTTTATCCTCCACAAACTCAATCCACACAAACAGAAAAGCTAAGTCTTTAATGTTGTCATCAACACCCAGAATTTCAATTCCCTGTGATATTTTGAGTCATTCTTAGAAAAATCTAGTCAACAATTAGATGGGGAAAATTACTTTATCTTAGTACTATACACAATATTCAAGATAGAAAATCTTATAAATATTGGGCCTATCCAATTCTCCCATTATAAAAAGTTGGATTATAACAATGCTGTGAGAAACATATGTATTAAACATACTTCTGGCTATCAAACCTTTATCCTTCACAATCTTACATGAAACCTTCTTGTTTGGGGTAGGGCGCACACACACTGTGAAGTGACTTAGGCAGGGGTGAAATCTGAACTCAGGTCCAAAATCTGATCCCCAAGTTCAACAATCTTTCCATTGTTCCACATTGCCTCTCAAAAGGTGACGAAGGTGAATTAGGAGACATTGTTGCCATGTCCTGCTATACTTAGATTTCTGAGGTTAAATGATGAAGGAATTTTTAAGAAGAGAAAAGCTGAGAAGTACATCAGGAGTCCTAAGCCGCACGAATCTCAATTTATTTTTTATATTTTTCCTAATTAATCTGGGAACTTTCTTTCTCAGGTTAAATGTCTTATCAATAGAATTCTCCAAGTAGGTTATGTACTTAGACAATTCTAACACTAAAACTCACTGTTTGAATATAGCAGAGCATTTCAAGAATCTTTTATAAATTAGCATAGGGAAGCAGCACTGAGAAATCTATTTTGAGCAAAAGTATAGATGGGAGAAAAGCTCTCCAACCTTTTCCTTTAATCAACAAAGCTTTACCTGAATTATAGTCCATTTGAATAGGACTTATAAAGAAATGTCAAACTAGCAAGCATGCTATCTGGAGTTTAAAATATTTACATTGTGGTGGAGAAGAGGAGAAAAAAATCTCGCATTAAAATTTTCCATATACCTTTGAGTTAGGCTTATATGAGAAAGAGCTAGGAGAGGGGCTTTACCAAATATTTCACTGGTTTGGGGAACTCCTAGATGAGGAAACTTTGACTCTTCTTTGCAACTCAGTCTTAAGAGAAGTGCCTACAACACTAAGAGGTTAAGTGACTTGCCCAGAGTTACACAACCAGGATGCATCCAGAGGCAGAACTTGAACCCAGGTCTGTCTGTCTCCAACGGCGGCTCTCTATTCATTATACCAATCAAACATATTATTATGGTTCAGCAATATTACATGCAAGGCAGTATTTCCTGCAATGAAATCAGTCCATAAGTGGTCTATTTGGGCACACTGACTTCATCCACTTTGACAAAGGGGAAAAAAAGGGAGATTTTTGTCCATTCTTCTAAACATATTATAATGCAGTGAATCTAAGGGCCTAAAAATGATCTAGGTAGTCTAAAAATTGTTTATTCTGGAATCCCTTTGCTACCTGAAGTCTTCCCCCAAGCAAAAGCTGGATAATAGGCTGGTTATAGTTGGTGCTCCTTTCCTGTACAGGTTGGTCTAGTCACCAAGACCCCTTCCAAACCTCAACTTCAATGATTCCGCTCGGCATCCTTCTTGCCTTAGCCTGAACTTACTACTCCTGCCAGAAAAGGTCTAGAACCATAGAGTTAGAGCTAGAAGACATCAACTCCAACTCCCTCATTTTACAAATGAGGAAACTAATTAAAACAAAGATCCAGATAAGCAGATATGGCTAAGTTCAGTTCCACTGTATGGCCAATGGACTCACAATTTTAGTTTAAGAATTATTATACTCATTAAGGTGGTCTTTTAAAGTATCAACAATTCTATTTAGTTTACAATAGTCAATTCTCAATTAGTCAAGTAAATGAAAGAAAAAACTAAGAAATAGATAATTATTGATAATTTTCCAGCTTCACAAGTTTGTGTCTTATAGGCAAAGACCAAACAGAATAGCAGAAGGAAAGAGGGGAGAACAGGGCTGGAACAAAAATCATGAATTCTGCTATTCCTTCCTTTCCCTTTAATGTTTGTTTCTCTTAATTCTGCACCAAAGATAGTAATAAAATAGTGAGGACGAACACAAAATCTTGATTGAAAAAATGAAATCAAGAGAAGCTGCAAATAGTATTTAAAAATAGATAAGGAGCTGAAGGAAAAGCAAACATTGCAACTGTCTAAAAGAACTAGAATAATCCCTGTGGACAAGCCAGCCAGAAGTGACTGATCACCAAGGATCTTTCTTTGCAAATCACAATCATTTAGAAAATAATCAACCAAATCTTTACACTATTATTTTTTCTGAAAGATTATTTCTGTTTTCTCAATGAAAAAAATCTCATTAAAAAAACCTTAACATTCAAATAAGAAATGAAGGGGTCAAATGGAAAAAAAATCTTTGCATCAAATTTTCTGTGATGAGGGATAAATGTCCAAGATATATAAACAATTAAAAGATATCTTATGTAATACATAAGATAAATATATAAGGGACATAAAAAAGGATATGCATATGAATGTAGAAGGCCAAATCTATTATCTATTCCTCAATAGATAAATGGTCAAAAGACATGAGAAAGCAGTCTTCAAAAGACTAACAAACCATCAACAACCTTATAAAAGAGTGCTCCTGATCACTAATAATAATATGAGAAATGAAAATCAAAACCTTGAGGTTTCTGTCCACTTCCTCCAAATTGGCAAACATGCTAAAAGATATAGTCAATGCTGAAGGGACTATACAAAGATAGGTACACTAATGTATTGTTAGTGAGCTATGAATCAAGTACAATCATTTTTTGTTTGGTATTTTTGGCAGGGCAATAGGGGTTAAGTGACTTGCCCAAGGTCACACAGCTAGTATATGTGTCAAGTGTCTGAGGCTAGATTTGAACTCAGGTCCTCCTGATTCCAGGGCCAGTGCTCTATTCACTGCGCCACCTAGCTGCCCCAAGTACAATCATTTTTAAAAGAAATTTGGAATTATATTAAGTGACTAAAATTTCCATATCTTTTGAACCAGAAATTCAACTATTAGCTTATACCCCAAACAGATCACTAATAATCAGTCAATAAGCAATTATTAAGGACCTTCTATGTGCCCCTCACTGTGCTAAGTGCTAAGGATACAAAAAAAGATGGTATCTGCCTTCAAGGAGTTTATAATCTAAGAGGGGAGGCCAAAATACAAAAAAAAAAAAAATGAAAAATGAAAAAAGTGGAAGATGGCGGCTAGAAAGCAGGACATGCCTAGAGATTCTCCCCAGGACCCTACAAACACCTAAAAAAAATGGCTCTAAACAAATCCTATAAGTGCAGAACCCATAAAATAGCAGAGGGAAGCAGGGCTCCAGCCCAGGGCAGCCTGGATGGTTGCTGGGTAAGGTGTATCGCACAGAGCTGGGAGTAGAACAGAGCAAAGCCCAGCATGAGCTGCACCTTGACCAACCAGATCCAGGAGCCAAGCGGAGCAGGCCCTAGCGCCCTGAATCAGTGAGCTGTGGCAGTTACCAGACTTCTCAACCCACAAACACCAAAGACAACAGAAAAGGTTAGTAGGAAAAAACTGCGGGGACAGAGTGAAAGGAGTTCATGGTTCGGCCACCGCCTAGGGGGCAGCGGAGGTGGTGCAGCTACAGAACTACAGCTACAGTTGCCTCTGGCCCCAGGCCCACCTGGTGGGAGGAATTAAGTGGCTGATCAGAGCAGGAATGCAGAGCCTGCTCATATCTTAGTCCAGTCCAGGTTGGCAGTTCTTGGGGGAGGAAGAACACTGGTGTGGCAGAGCTTGCTGTGTAGAAAAAGCTCTGAAAACAGCACAGCCCCTCAAGCTTGGGACAAAGTACTCTCTACTCTACCCTGACAAAAAATTCAATAGTCAAGTAGTTAGCTGGAAACATAGCCAGGCAGCAAAAACGGACTCAGATAAAGACTCAGACTTTGGAATCTTTCTTTGGTGACAAAGAAGACCAAAACATACAGCCAGAAGAAGTCAACAAAGTGCAAGAGCCTACAACAAAAGCCTCCAAGAAAAACATGAACTGAAGAGCTCAAAAAGGATTTGGAAAAACAAGTAAGAGAAGTAGAGGAAAAATTGGGAAGAGAAATGAGAGTGATGCAAGAAAACCATAAAAAACAAGTCAATGATTTGCTAAAGGAGACCCAACAAAATACTGAAGAAAATAACACCTTAAAAAATAGACTAGCTCAAATGGCAAAAGAGCTCCAAAAAGCCAATGAGGAGAAGAATGCCTTGAAAGGCAGAATTAGCCAAATGGAAAAGGAGGTCCAAAAGACCACTGAAGAAAATACTACCTTAAAAATTAAACTGGAGCAAGTGGAAGCCAGTGACTTTATGAGAAATCAAGGTATTATAAAACAGAACCAAAGGAATGAAAAAATGGAAGACAATGTCAAATATCTCATTGGAAAAACCACTGACCTGAAAAATAGATCCAGGAGAGATAATTTAAAAATTACTGGACTACCTGAAAGCCATGATCAAAAAAAAAAACCTAGATATCATCTTTCAAGAAATTATCAAGGAAAACTTCCCTGATATTCTAGAGCCAGAGGGTAAAATAGAAATTGAAAGAATCCACTGATCACCCTCTGAAAAAGATCCCAAAAAGAAGACTCCTAGGAATATTGTTGCCAAATTCCAGAGCTCCCAGATCAAGGAAAAAATACTGCAAGCAGCCAGAAAGAAATTATTTGAGTACTGTGGAAACACAATCAGAATAACACAAGATCTAGCAGCTTCTACATTAAGGGATCAAAAGGCTTGGAATATGATATTCTGGAGGTCAATGGAGCTAGGATTAAAACCAAGAATCACCTACCCAGCAAAACTGAGTATCATGCTCCAAGGCAAAATATGGATTTTCAATAAAATAGAGGACTTTCAAGCTTTCTCAGTGAAAAGACCAGAGCTGAATAGAAAATTTGACTTTCAAACGCAAGAATCAAGAGAAGCATGAAAAGGTAAACAAGAAAGAGAAATCACAAGGGACTTACTAAAGTTGAACTATTTTGTTTGCATTCCTACATGGAAAAATGATGTGTATAATTCATGAGACCTCAGTATTAGGGTAGCTGAAAGGAATATGCACACACACACACACACACACACGTGTGTGTGTGTGTGTGTGTGTATGTGTATATATATAGATGGATAGATATAGATATAGATATAGACAGAGCACAGGGTTAGTTGAATATGAAGGGATGATATCTAAAAAAATAAAATAAAATTAAGGGATGAGATAGGAAGAAAGGGAGAGATAGAATGGGGTAAGTTATCTCACATAAAAGTAGCATGAAAAAGCAGTTCTGCAGGAAGGGAAGAGGGGGCAGGTGGGGGGAGAATGAGTAAATCTTGCTCTCATCAGATTTGGCCTGCGGAGGGAAAAACATACACACTCAACTGGGTATCTTACCCCACAAGAAAGAAGGAGGAAGGAGATAAAAAAGGGGGGACAATAGAAGGGAGGGCAAATAGGGGGAGGAGGTAATCAAAAACAAACACTTTCAAAAAGGTACAGGGTCAAGGGACAAAATTGAACAAAGGGGGCAGGATAGGAAGGAGCAAAATATAGTTAGTCTTTCACTACATGAGTACTGTGGAAGTGTTTTACATAATGATACACACGTGGCCTATGTTGAATTGCTTGCCTTCTTAGGGAGGGTGGGTGCGGAGGGAAGAGGGGAGAGAATTTGGAACTCAAAGTTTTAAAAGCAGATGTTCAAAAAAAAAAAAGTTTTTGCATGCAACTAGGAAATAAGATATACAGGCAATGGGGCATAGAAATCTATCTTGCCCTACAAGAAAGTAAGGGAAAAGGGGATGGGGGAGAGTGGGGTGACAAGGGAGGGCTGACTGGGGAATGGGGTAACCAGAATATATGCCCTCTTGGAGTGGGGGGTGGGTAGAAATGGGGAGAAAATTTGTAATTCAAAATCTTGTGGGAATCAATGCTGAAAACTTAAAACATTAAATAAATAAATAAATGGATGGGTAAATAATTAAATAAAGAAAAAAGGAAAAAAAGAAATCACACATTCTGAAAAAAAAAATGAAAAATGTGAAAAGGGGAAGTGGAGAAAGTGGAAAAGGAGAAACAGTGCACAATAATCCTGAGCAGTAGGTCCTATTATTATTCCCATTTTACAGATGAGGAAACTGAGGCTGGGTGGTTAAGTGATTTGCCCAGGGTCACATAGCTAATGTCTTAGGCAGAATCTGAAGTTAGGTCTTCCTGACTCAAAGTACACTGTGCTATAAAAAATGATAACTACGATGAAGATAGGGAAGCATGAAAAGATTCATGTAAACTGATGCAGAGTAAAACAATACACATAATAATGCCACCAATATAGTTGAAAATAACAATCACAAAATAATTAAAAACGAATGTTACAAAACTATGAAAAAAACTAAGATGGCTCCAAATATAAGATATCAGCAGACATTTCTATCTTGCCCCTGTGGAGAGGTGAGAGGTTGACAAAAGTGATAGAATATACCTATTTTTAGACATTTTCAATATGCTTATCAATCTTGATTTTTTTTCTCTTCTTTTTTCTTTAAAAACATTATTTGTTATAAGGAATGGCTCTTGGAGAGGCAGAAGATTATAGAGAGGTATTTTGATGATGTTAAAAAACAAAGATTTAACACAAAAGAAGGAGGTGTTATTAGGTGTTTTTCATGTCCAGTGTCTTCATACTCTCTTAATAAAAATAATTAAGATAGACATACAGATATGAAGGTTGTGAATATTTTCCATGGTCATCACAACCTTCCTCTGTACCCATCTTCACAGTTGAGTCACTAAGCATTATTTTAGAATACCTTATCAAGTTCTTCATTAAATTTATCTACTTCATCCTTTGTTTATAAGTTACTTATCCTCATGGAGATCTATTATGTTCAGTGTGATTGCCTGAGAGCAGATCAAATGTCACATGAAGTGATCTTTCTTGTTGTCTATGAGAGTAGGATGAAACCAACTCTTTTTACTTGCCTGTGAGGAAAACCCTGGGCTGACCCTTCTACTTAACTGAAACATAGTTATGTCTTTTGATACCTTTTAGTGAGAATGGCAATTTATAGTCGTAGAAAACTGGGAATAGAGTCACTTGCTACTAAAAACAACACAATTACAATGAACTTAATTTCCATTTTGAGTAGTACTCAAAATGTTATATTTATAGAAGGTTCAAAGTGATAAAACATATACTAGCTTTAAAATAAATTTAAAAGCTGTGCTCTACTGATTCTCTCTCCACTGAAATGAGATGCAAGGACAATAAATCACTAGCTAAGTATACAAAACTATTGTATTTGGTAGTACTCATCTAAAGCTGGGGTCATCAAACTATGGCCAAATCTGGTGCACCAACAACTTAAATAACTATTTCACCTCAAAAGCCATACAAAAATAGGCAGTGACTGACCTCTAATCTAAAGCAAAAAAAGTGCTCTAAACCAAAGCTTGGTCAAGTAGAAACTCTTAAATTGCTACAGTCACTGAGGGAATCTGCCCCATTGGTCTACCTAGCTCTATATATGTCAGAGATCAAAGATCTATGACATGAGGAAGGCTTCATATTGGACCATCCCATGAGAACTAGGGCCATTCCAAAACTGCTCAACATTTCTTTAGATTTTATCTAGCCCTTTAGCCCCAGGGTTTAAAAATGAAAAAAATTAAATCTAACTTTAACCAATCCTATACCACCACGTTTAGATACTAAGTCTGAAATGTATTATTGATTAATTTTTATGGGTGAAGAAAAGCATTATGTACACTAAGTGCTGCACATGTATTATTCATAGTACGAGCAAAGAGTCACTGAAATAAATTACTATTCAGAGAAGGACTATCAAGGACATGAACAAGAAAATAAATTATGAAAATTCACCTGAACTTCAACAAAATTCCTTTTAGCAAAAGTTTCCAAACAAACTTTCAGTTACTTACCAATGGCCATAGACAGGAATAACTGTTCCTTCATTTAACCATGTTTTCCAAAACAGCAGTTTCCCTTTCTTCTGGGGATTGGAATTCTCTTAAAAAATTCAACTCAATAACTCAAATTGGATAATACCTATAATTGTAGTTCATAATTGAGACTGAATAAATATAATTATTCAATTGTATTTAGATATCTGCTATGCTAGATCCAAATAACATACAACATGTGTGTATTCAATCACAATATTGGGGTATGGAGGGCTGGGGAAATCCTTTGGCAATTTTCTACATGCTTGTTTGATGTGTAATGCAAAACATTTATTTCTACTTTTGAGATATAATTAGATTAACTGAAATATTTCCCTCTCACTCTCAGGCTTCTGTCACTAAACTTCCAGCTGCCTTCTCCTTCTTCCCCTAGAACTTCCCCCTCTTCCACTGCTGAGTTCCTCCTGCAGCCTCCATTTTAAGGAAGGGCCCAGATCAACCATCTTTCATTCTCTGGACTTTGCCACCATGTTTGCCATGGGTACCAAATGTTCTCCATTGCTCCACTCTTTTTCATCTCCTTTTTATGTGTTGTCTTCCTTCTTCAGAGTATAAGCTCCTTGAAAACAGGGACTTTTTGTAAAATGTGTCCCTAGCATTTACCACCAGGCCTGGAATACAGTAAGTGCCTAATAAATGTTTGTTGACTCAGGTTTAAGTTCATACCCAGTATTTTCTTCCCAATATATATAAAGTTTGTAATTTGGGGTTTTTTCCCCCTAAAATTCATCTTGATCTTCTGCAGAAAAGTATGAATGAAGAGATGCCTCTATCAGGCCATTCAGATGACTAGAAAAAAATCCTTGGTTCAGTGCATTACCACAATCACCTACAGTGGCTCCATTCTAATACCTCTAAACTCTCTCTTGGCAAGTTCGATAGTATACACCTAGTACCTACCGGGCAGCAAGGTGACACAGTGGATAGACTGCCCGGCCTAGAGTCAGGAAGACTCATCTTTTTCCTACGCTACAAACCCTCAACTCAAAACACAACATACTCAAACCCACATTTGTAATCCCCATCCAGCTTTGTCCTCCTAGCTTCTTTATTTCTGTCAACAACGCCATCATTTACACAACTTTGCAAGTTGAAAACCTTGGCATCATCAGCTTTGACTATTTTTTCCCTTTCTTTTAACATCCAACCAGTTACCAAGTCCTGTGTGTTCTACCTCAGAAATTATTCCCCTCTCTACATCCAACAACACCTTTTTTTCCACCAGCCTGGAACTATAAGAACAGCTTCCTAAACCAGTCTGCAAGAATTTAGTCTCTTTCTCTTCTATTCCCCCCCCCATTCCCCCAAATTAATCTTCCTCTATAAAGCTCTGATCAAGTCACGTCTCTGCTCAAAAAGCTTCAATGGCCTTTGCCTACACCTACACTTAGAATGAATCTGCCCTAGTCTTTTCCAATTCAAATCCTAATCCATCCTTCAAGACAAGGCTAAAATTTAAATGCCTATCCACTAATTTGTACTGGCTTCTAATTTCTTTTATGCACTTAGCATATTTTGGATTAGTTATCCAACTTGTATAGTGTACACCAGGAAGGCAGGGATTATATCTTCGCAAAATGTCTTCCAAAGCTTGCAAATATGCTTAAGTGTTTACTGAATTGAACCAGACACAGAGACCAAATTCTTATACTCCTTTTGTATCCCAGTGTGAGAAATAGGTCAGTTTAGCAGTAACTCAATTAACAAATATTCTGGGAACAAAACTCCTTTATAAATCTAAAATATTTAAAAACAAACAGAAACCCCAAACTTCATAATTTTTTTTAAAAGCCTTTTTCAGCCACTGGTGAATAATAATACCTCTTTAAAGAGTTTTGTCCCATTCAAATGGAATAAACTAGATTGAACCTCAGCCAAAATGAATTCTTCTCCTAGACCTCCCTTCTGCACAGGACTCCAAATATCCCACCCCCACTAGTTTCCATTTCAATACCCTAAAGCTCCCCTCACATGTAGCCCTTAACAAAAAAGAAAACGATCTTATTAGCCACTAACATTTGCTGATTAAATGTCAAAGTTTGAATCAAGGTGTTATACCACTTGTATTTAAGGCTTTTATCTACAAAATTGTGGATTTAAAGGCTTTTTAGATAAGAGACTAGGGCACATCAGATTAGATTTTTAGATTAGAGATTAGGGCAGAAGGCCAGAATAGCTCTTCCAGGTAAATGTGATTTAGTTCTTTCAGGTTGCCACTTTCCCCCCAAGAACAGTTGATTAATCAGTCAACAAGTACCTATCATGTTCTAGGCAACATGCTAGGGACAAGAAAAGAAGAAAAATGAATAGTTCCTGCTCTGAAGAAGTTTACATTCTAATGGAATACTATTGTGCTATAAGAAATGATGAGCAGGCAGACTTCAGAAAAACCTGCAAAGACATATATGAACTGATGCTGAGTGAAATGAGCAGAGCCAGGAGAACACCATACACAGTAACAGCCACATTATTCGATCACTGATAGACTTAGCTCTTCTCAGCAATGTAAGAACTCCAAAATACTCACAATGGAAAATGCTACCAAAATCCAGAGAAAGAACTATGGAGTGTGAATGCAGATTGAAGCATACCATTTGCTCTTATTTTCTTTTGTTTTGTTTCTTCTTTCTCATGGTTCCTCCCATTAGTTCTAATTCTTCTTTGCATCGTGATTAATGTGAATATATGTTTGTATAAGTAGAGCCTACATCACATTGCATGTTACCTGGTG
Organism: Trichosurus vulpecula; assembly: GCF_011100635.1. Lineage (NCBI taxonomy): Eukaryota > Metazoa > Chordata > Mammalia > Diprotodontia > Phalangeridae > Trichosurus > Trichosurus vulpecula. Next base: position 66,593,843 of record NC_050577.1, read on the forward strand.
GGGGGAGGGGAGATGGGGGCAAAAATTCAAAACTCAAAATCTTATGGAAGCGAATGCAAAAACTAAAAATAATTTTTTTTAAAAAGTTTACACTCTATTGAGAGAAAATACATACATACATATAAGTAGATTTAAAAAAACACATAAAAAGTAAATGCAAGGTAATGAGGAGGCATTAGCAGCCTGGGGAGATCAGAATACCTCATACAGAAGGTTGTGCTAGAACTAAGTTTTGAAAGAAGCTAGGGATTCTAAGATGGGGACATGAGGTTCTACATTCCAGAGATGAGAGAGATGGAGTATCAAGCAAGTAAACCAGTTTGGCGAGAAAAATAGGTGATAATCCTTCTAGTGATTCTGGTTCACAATAGTAGTGACATCCTCAACTACTCATTTTTGCCTCACCCCATGCATCTAATCTGTTGCCAAACCACTCTCATCACCTCTTACCTGACCTACTGCAACAGCCTCCTAATTGGTCTCATTCTATCCCCTCCCTACTCCAATCCATTCTCTACACAAATACCAAATTTAGAGGTGATGAGTTCCTGAACTAGAACAATAGTCATATAAGAGAAAAGAAGAGATGTGGGAAAATGTTAAAGGGATAAAATCACTTTTAACTGACTGGCAACAAGGGAAAAGCCAAGTGAAGAATCAAGAATGACCTGGACATTGCAAACCTGAGTGAACCAATCTAATCCTTCCCTGGAGAGGTTGGAGTCACCAATGTAAATGGTGAAAGAATTTTTTTTCTATATCCAATGTTACTTTAATAATAAGAGTACTCTCTTCATTTCTAAAATATATAGAGAACTGAGTCAATTTACAAGAATACAAGTCATTCCCCAATTGAGAAATGGCCAAAGGATATGAACAGGCAGTTTTCAGAGGAAGAAATTAAAGCTATCTATACTCATGTGAAAAAATGCTCTAAATCACTATTGATTAGAGAGATACAAATCAAAACAACTCTGGGGTAACCACATCACACCTATCAGATTGACTAACATGACAAAACAGGAAAATGATAAATGTTGGAGAAGATGTGGTAAAGTTCGAACACTAATTCATTGTTGGTGGAGCTGTGAGCTGATCCAACCATTCTGGAGAGCAATTTGGAACTATGCCCAAAGGGCTATAAAAATGTGCATGTCCTTTGACCCAGCAATACTGCTTCTAGGTCTGTATCCCAAAGACATCATAAATAAAGGGAAAAGGACCAACATGTACAAAAATGTGTACAGCAGCTCTTTCTGTGGTGGCCAAGAACTGGAAATTGAGGGGATGCCCATCAATTGGGGAATGGCTGAACAAATTGTGGTATATGAATGTAATGGAATACTATTGTGCTATAAGAAATGATGAACGTTGGACTTCAGAAAAACCTGGAAAGACTTCTATGAACTGATGCTGAGTGAAGGGAGCAGAACCAGGAGAAACACTGTATACAGTAACAGCCACAGTGTGCAAGGACTGATTTTGATAGACTAAGCCCTTCTCAGCAATGCAAGGACCTAAAACTTTTCCAAAGGACTCATTTTGGAAAATGCCATCCACATCCAGAAAAAGAACTATGGAGTCCGAATGCAGAACGAAGCAGACTATTTTATCTTTTGTTTTCTTTCTCATGGTTTCTCCCATTTGTTATAATTCTTCTGTGTAACATGACTAATGTGAAAATATGTTTGATAGCAATGTATGTGTAGAGCCCATATCAGATTGCATGCCATTTTGGGAAAGGAGCAGGGAGGGAAGGGAAGAAAATTTAAAACTTATGGAAATGAATGTTGAAAACTAAAAACAAATAAATTAATAAATCAAGGGGAAAAAAAAGAAAACCACAAAATAAAAAATATAAAATAAGTGAGTAGGCCATATATCAAACTGCTTGCCCTCTCAAATAGGAAGGAAGGATAGAGAGAATTTGGAACTCAAAATGTTTATTAAAAAAAAAAGAATGTTAAAAATGGTCTTTACATGTAATTGAGGGGAAAGATAATTATTTTTTTAAAGAGATGGGAGGCTAGTACAGCAGAAAGAACACTGACCTCTAATTTAAGAAATACGAGTTCCAGTTCTATCACTAGCCAGCTGTGGGTGGCAGAATCTCTTAGGCCCACATTTGTCACAGCCACAAGCAACTTAGCCTCAATACCGGGGATTATTCAGCTAATGAAAGAGATCCCATTAGTTTTTCTACTTTCGAGGAACATAAAGACAGAAGGGCTGATAATCAGGGTTCCCTCAGACCTGTATCCTTACCCCAAAAGGGGTCAAGGCAAAGAGAAAGGGAAAGACGGCATATAGGTGTTCATAAAAGTCCTCTTCTTTGTCCTACCCAAAGATTTTGCTGCCAGCCTTTTGTTTATTTTTTAAAATATTATTGTATGTTTACTTCCACTGAAAAGTACAAATACCTAAAGATGAACAAGGGCATAAGAAAACAGAAGAAACAACATGTAAACTGAAACAAAAACACTTTAAGTGATAGCAGGTCTTTAACTTCCCTTATTTACATGTTGCTAATTACACTTCAATGGATATTTGCGCTGGTTTCAAAGTACTCAAATTGTCATTATTTTCCAATCCATTTTTAACCATTTACTATATATTTTATATGAATTTCTTTAAATATATGTGTCTTTAAATATATAGGTGTATCAACATACATTGTTCGTTTATTTCTTCTTTCCTTCTTTATCACTTCATCTGCATCACTACCTTCTCAAATTTCTTTGAATTCATATTCCATTTTGTTTCATGGTAAATACTATTCCATTATATTTATATACCTAATTTTTTTAGCTATTCTCTAAATGACGGACACTCAGTTTGTTGCGAGATATCATTTATTGCTAGCAATATGGTACAGATAAATCTTTTTTTCCTGTCAACCTCCTTGGGGGCACAATAACAATAGTGGGATCACCAAGTTTTGAAATGTATACACATTTTCACAGTTTACTGTCTAATTCTATGCTGCTCTCCAGAAAGGTTTGAACTAATTTACAACTTCAATATATGGAATAGCATCCCTTTTTACTAATACCCAGGAGCACTGAACTTGTCAGTTTTTACCTTTGCCAATTTGATGGAAGTCAGGTGGAATTTCGGAGTTGTATTAATATATTATGGATTATGAAAATGTTTTCACGTGATGGGTATTATCTTTCTTCTTTCCAGAACTGCCTGTTCATATCCTTTTACCACTTAGCAAAAAGAAAGTGGCTCTTACACTAATAAATCTGTGTCAGTTCCTTATAAATTTTGAATGCCAGATTGCTCGGAAGTGTTGCATGCAAAAATGTCTCATTCTTATAGCTGACAGTACCCTACATTTTGCTGTGCAAAACCTATACATACATATGTAAAAATAAATTAATTTGTTTTATCTTCTACTACTACAATTTCCTCAATATCCCTTAGGTTTAATGATCACTTCTATGGAAACAGTTCTACTACCAAATGTATACTCCTATTTGGCATTTAAAGCCCATCACAACTTGGCCCCAACCTACCTTTTCCAGGCTTTTTATATATTATTCTTCCTCCTGCACTCAATAGTCCAGTTACTCCCAAACAACAGTAACTCTTACCCCACTCCCTTTGGCTGTCCCTTTGGGTTACAATGCCCCTAATGCATTCCCCTCATCTGCACTTCCTAAAATTTCTATTTTTCTTCAAAATTCAGCTTAATTGCCATCTAATACAGAAACCCTTTTCTGATTTCCCCCAATTGCTAGTACCTAGCTTCCTCAAAGTCATCTGAATTTATTTTGTATAAACTAATTGTTGTTTGACATTTGTTGAGGGCAGATACTTGCTTCATGTCTCCTTTTTATCCCTAGCACCTAACAAACTGTAAGGCATAGAGTAATAAATTCTTGCTGGCTAGCTCCTCCTCCTTCGTTAACAATCCCTTGTCCTCTAGGGTTTTATGTAATTGACATTATTTTATACTGATTCATTTAGAAATTGTTGTAGTTGTCTGTTCCCATTTTTTACCAAAATGCTTTCCAGTATTACCCAATGGTTTTTATTGAATGATGAATACTTTTACCAGTTGTGAAGTGATCCTAGATTTAAACTCTAGACTAGTGGTGTCAAACTCAAATAGAAATAGCAGGAGTGTCAACCAAAAACAATACCACAAGTTCATAAGATACAAGAATGGCCAAAAGAAAGGGAAGGAAAGCAAAAATACGTTGGTATTCAAAAGATTTAACAAAAGAAATAAATTTAATGATCCTCTCATTACTAATATAAAGTGAAACAATACTTGGAGAATCTAAGCTGGAAAAAGTTTTGCCACTGTTGTGGATTAGATCATTTTACTTCAAAAACTGAAATAAAATGACCTGCGTCTAATCTTCTCTTTTCTCTCTTCTGCCTAACCTCTGGTGAAGGTAGAGGTGAGTCTGTCTGCTTCTTCCCTACATGGAACTTCCCTATTTCTATTAATGTCATCACCATCCTCCCAGACTCAAAAATGCAGAGGTTTCTTTGATGCTTTGATTCTTTCCTCTCCATTACCCCACATCTAATCGGTTACCAAATTTTACTGATGAAACTTCCACATCATCTCTCTCACCTAACCTCTTTCATTTGGTGGTACCACCCTAGGTCAAACTCTCATCTAGATTGGACTACCACAGTAAGTCTCATTGGTCTTTCTATTTCTACTCTCCCCTTCATTTGATTACCTAAATAATGTTCATTGCACAAATGTTCATTTGCTCTGCTCAAAAACTAACAGTAACTCCTACTGCCTCAGGAATATTAACTTCCTAACCTGTTATTCAAGCATTGTCACCCCTCAATCTAGCTCCCAGCCACTGCCTCCAACCTCATTTCAAATAACTGTCTTTCATACAATGTATATTCCAGTGAAACAACTGAGCTGTTCCTCAAACGTGCTCTCTCTCACTTCGGTGCATTTGCTCAGGCCACTCCCAATTCAGGAAATATATTCCCTCCTCGCCTCCCCTTTCAATACAATGCAACAGAGATGTATTAAAGGTTTACTATGTGTCAGGCACTGTGCTGGGAGAAGAATGGTAATTCCAAAAAGAGGAAGGTGAAAATAAAGAGGGGGAACTACAAAGACAAGGAGCTTACACAGAAAATCCAATACATAAATGTTAATTCTGGGGGAAGAACACTACCAAGTGGAGGGATCAGTTACAGATTTCCTCTGGAAGGTTGCTCTAGCTAAGCTCTACAGGAAGCTAGTGTTTCTAGGAGGAACAGGTGAAGAAGGAGTGTAGTTGAGGCACTGGAAGGCAGCCTGAGCACAGACACACAGGCAGATGTAATATCATAGAGAAGAATCACAAATGAGGTAAAAGAGACTAAGTGACTTACCTAAGGCCTCTGACTCCAAAACCATCAAACGAGTTTGGCAGAAAATAAGAGTGTATGAAGGACAGTAATGTGTAATAAGACTAGAAAGGTAAGCTGCCAGATTGTGAGGAGGTTTAAAAGCCAAACAGAGGAATTTGCAGTTCATCCCAAGAGGCAACAAGGAGTCACTGAAGTTTCTTGAGTAGGGCTATGGCATACTTCAGCAACATCAATTTGGCAGCTGTCTGGAGAATTAATTGAAGAGACTGGAGGCAGGGAAGCCAAGAAGCCATTGCAATAGTTCAAGCAAGAACATATAAAGGTCTGGTACAGACCTGTGGTCTGGGAGCAGAAAAAAGGGGATCTATAGGGAAGCTTGTTTGGAGGCGGCATGGACAAGATTTGGCAGCTGACTGAATTTAAGATAGTCAAAGGCAAGGTCATGGATGACTACAGATTGAAAAATTGGATACCTGGAAGGATAGAGGTGCATTCAATAGAAATAAAGAAATTTTAAAAGGGTGGGGATAGAGGGAAAGACAGTGAGTTCTATTTTTAACACAGTGAGTTTGAGACACTTATGAGAGGTATCCAATAGGCAGTTACTGATTTGGGACTGAAATTCAGGAGAGAGAATGGAGTTAGATATACATGTCTGGGAGTCATCATGGAGGTGACAGTTGAGTTGACACACAAAGAGTACATCCAAGGACACTGAGAAGTAGTCAGAGTGGTAGAAAGTTCAGAAGTGAGTAGTGTCATAAAGATTCAAGACTCAGCTCAGATGCTAATTTGATCTTGACCCATTCTCCATTTCCCAAGTGAAAAAGGAATCTTGAAACAAAAAAAAACCTTCAAAAGACCCTGAATGCTGTGGAACTATAATGACCAGCTTAATCCCAAGAAGAAATAAAAAATTAACTCCTCCTTCCCTCTTTAGAAAGGTGAGGAACTAAGGGTGTTGAATATTGCAAATACCATCAGACAGTTGGCATGTTGTTTGGCTCTACTGAACTGATTTTCTGCCTCTCTTTTTAAATTTCTGTTATAAAGGATGTCTCACTGCATAGGATGGGGGAGGGATATACCTAGAAATAGATGTAAAGTAAAAACAAAAAAGGTATCAATGTATAAATAAAATATAATGTTTGTAAAAAGGGGTTCTCCCACTCCTCAAATTTTTCTATAGTAGGCAATGGCTTTCTATTTGACCCTCAATATCTGTATTATTCTTAACTGTGTATTATATTTATCTAAGTACCCTGTAGTAGACAATAAGCTCCTGGAGAAGCAAGGATTATATAATTTCTTCCTCTTCGTATCCTGAAGCCCCAACATAGTACCTTGACCATAGTGCCTTAATATATTTTTGTTGAATTTAAAGACAAAAGACAGGCACTTTTAAAGTAAAAGGCCATACATATCACAATGTATAACTGAGTATGAGAATGAAAATCCTTCTTCCAAGCATTCAAGTTGACCTATAATCAGTGTAGCAAAAGACTTCCCCTTACCTCCCCTAAAGAAGAGCTTAATTAAAGCAACTCATAACGAGCAGAGATCAGACTTCTCCTTTCTTTTTCAAGTACAGCTGAGAGCATTAGTAGGTAGGACACTTCAGCAAATGAAATGAAAAAATCTGACAAATTCTGATTTTTTAAACTTTTAACTTAAAAGGTCAATGTGCACTCCTATAATATGTCCATTAACTCAACTGCTAACCTCGATGATTAAGAATGTCTTCCAGTTGTTGCCTAGCCTGCCTGTTACAGTAGAAAGAGTACAGGGTCCTTGGAGGGAGACTGAAGACTTAGGTTGGAGTCCAGGTTCTGCCACTTGTGGTGGGAGCAATTCAAAATCCCTTTGACTATCAGTCTCCTTACAGGCATAGCCTGTAGCTGTACTACTTACCTTAGAGCACCACAGAACAGTTATGAGGAAAAATGCTTTATAAATCTTAAAAGTGCTACAAAAATTCAAGTTGTGCTCTGAGGTATCACACCATGCCTATCAGATTGGCTAACATAACAAAACAGGAAAATGATAAATGTTGGACATGTGGGAAAATTGGAACGCTAATGCATTGTTGGTGGCATTTTGAACTGATCCAACCATTCCATAGAGCAATTTGCAACTATACCCAAAGGGCTTTAAAACTATTCATACCAGGGGCAGGCTAGGTGGCGCAGTGAGTAGAGCACCAGTCCTGGAGTCAGTTCAAATGCGACCTCAGACACTTGACACACTTACTAGCTGTGTGACCTTGGGCAAGTCACTTAACCCCAACTGCCCTACCTTCCCCCCTGCAAAACAATAAACAAAAAACTATTCATACCCTTTGATCCAGCAATACTACTACTACATCTGTATCCCAAAGACATCATAAATAAAGGGAAAAGGACCAACATGTACAAAAATATGCATAGCAGCTCTTTCTGTGGTAGCAAATAACTGGAAATAGATGGGATGCCCATCAATTGAAGAATGGCTGAACAAGCTGTGGTATATGAATGCAATAGAATACTATTGTTCTGTAAGAAATGACGAGCAGGCAGACTTCAGAAAAACTTGGAATTGATGCTGGGTGAAGCGCATAAAACCGAGAACATTTCACACAGTAACAGCAACATTTTTCAATAACCAACTTTGACAGACTTAGCTCTTGTCCGCAATGCAAAGACCTAAGACAATTCTAAGACTCATGATGGAAAATGCTATCCACGTCCAGAGAAAGAACGGTGGAGTCTGAATGCAGATCAAAGCAGACTACTTTCTTTTTCTCCCTTTCTCACATTTTTCCCTTTTGTTCTGATTCTTCTTTCATAACTAATGTGGAAATATGTTTAATATGATTATACATGCATAGCCTATTTCAGATTGTAAACCACCTTGGGGAGGAGGGAGAGGGAAAAATTTAAAACTCAAAATCTTATAAAAGTGAATGTTGAAAACTAAAAATAGATCAATTTAAATAAATAGAAATAAAAACCCAAAAAATTCAAGTTGTGATTTTCACATTATTTTCCCAACAATTTATCATAGGAAAAGGTTCACAATTAAACTTAATCATATAGTTATCAAAAACTAAATCCTCTACAACTAAATCAACTGTATTTATACACAGATATCGTTACACATTTTTCAATGTTTCTTTTGTATTGTGTATTTATATATAGTATGCATTACATTTTACAGTGTGGATGGCTGAAAGAGCACTGGAAATGAAGTCAGAAGCCACTTCTCTAAACCCCAGCTGCCACATAAATCCACATCAGAGAAGGGAGAGAGGGAGAGAGAAAAAGAGAGGGTGGGGGAAAGAGGGAGGGGGACAGGAGAAGGATTTATTAAACAAAATAAACTAAGCTCAATTTTCTAAAGACTTTATAATATAAAGCACTTTAGGTACATTATCTGCATGATCCTCAAAGCAATAGTGTAACTATTTCTTCTACTTTATAGATGAAGAAGAAAACAACCTCAAAGAGATTAAATAATCTGTCCCCCAAAAGCGGCAGAAGTGGCACCAGAACACAATTCTTTTCTTCTTTTCTCTTCTGATTTTGTTCTCAACAAGTTGAGGGGGACAAGCGGGGGAGAACAGCTCACTGCAACAACACATGTTACTGCATGTGCTTTCCAGGTGGCCTGCAAAGGGAGTTCCTGAACACATTCTGCCTGTTTTCCTTTCTGAACACACATATCAAAGACCAGGGAATGGACTTAGTCCAAAAGATGCCATCAGCTGGAGCTGTGATAAGAGTTCCTGCAGAAGCACATGGCAGAAGCAGATGTGCTTGTCACTCAGCCCAAAAGTGAAGTGTGTGGACAATGTTCCTGAATCTCAACCTCCCAACGTATAGGCATTTCCTAAGCAGCATCGTCTGGAATCTAGCCTTCTATCGGACAAGGGTGACTTCTCAGACAGCATCAACCATGGAGGTTGCCTCGAGATTAATACCAAATTGCAGTGTCTGGGGACCTGACTTCTACTATGAAGAAAGTTATCAAGAACTGTGCCTCTTAGAGGAAGTAGAGGATTTCTTATGTGGTCCAAGACAAAAGTCATTATCAAGAAGAAGAAATAAGAACTTGCTCTCATTTCCTCTCCCCCATTACAATGAGTTATTCATACCAATGAACACCACAAGAAACTAGGTGGTGCAGCGGATACGGTGCCAGGCCTGGAAGGCTCATCTTGATGGGTTCAAAGACAGCCTCAGACTAGCTGTGTGACCTTGGGCAAATCACATAACCCCATTTGCCTCCATTACCTCATCTATAAAATGAGATGGTGAAGGAAATAGCAAACCAGTCTAGTATCTTCACCAAGAAAACCCCCAAAATGGGGTCACGAAGAATCAGACACAACTGAATAACAAATTCATACAACACAGATACTATGGAAACGGGTGCCATCTTGAAGCTCCAAAGTATGTCTGCCTAAGAAGGGAGTGTGATGAGGGAAGGAGAGAGGGTTCATTACACTAAGAGCCTAAAAGACTCTATAGGATCTTGTAGGAGAACTAGCAATTCACCAGAATGTCAGTGTGTGGCCCAAAGGTCAATTCCAAGTTCAGTTCTACCAGAAAGATCATAGGAGCATAAGATTTAGAGCTGAAAGGAAATTTAGAGGCCATCTAATCCAACCCACTCATTTTACAAATGAGGAAATGATTTTTTGCATGTGATTATGGGTTCCCACAAATCTTTTGGGTCTTATGAATTTTCTGTGGGGCAGAATAAAGTTTGTCCTCTACCCATACACATCTGTTATCCCTTGAGGGGGATCCTGTCATTCACATTTGTGGAAACCTTGATATGAACTATTCATAAACTATATTTGGAAAGTATCCCAGAATAAACTTGAGGGGACAGGCAACTGCCAAAAAGTTATTCATCTTTGCAGACCACCCCTAAAACTGAATTAGTTCTATGTAAGGTTACAACTTTCGTGGAGGGCTATCTCCCCCCCCCCACACACAGGTCTCACTTTGTAACAGTATATTGTTACCCCTCCCTTGATGAGTGGAATATAAAATCCTGGAGGGCAGGGATTGTTAACAGTTTTATCTTTTTATCTCTAGTTCAGCTTCTCCCACAATGACCCCCACCCAACAACTTGGACCTTTGATTTCATTAGTATAAGAAATTCTCAAAGAGCAAACTCCCTCTAGCAATAATTACCAGCTTAGCAAATAATAAGCTGCCACAGCACTGAGAGGAAGTAATTCACTTAGACTCATTGTCACTATGTGTCTCAGGCAGAACATACCTGAACCTGGTCTTCCTGACTCAAAGCCAGTTGTCTATCCAATGACACGCTTGTTCTCTGCCTCAAACATCAAGGCAATTAAAAAATGCTTGTTGAATTTAATTGATTTGCATCTGGGGCTCTTTCTGGTATTGTTTTTTTATATAAAGATACAGATAGATAGATAGATAGACAGATTAGATGGATGGACAGATAACATATATATATATAAAAAATCTAACTTATACATGGTCCACATCCACTGTTTCCTTTTATAAAGTACCTCTATACTTAGTACTTCTTGATATTATGCTATTCTTCCTAAAGTACAGAAATACTACTGATACATTTGAAATTCATTTTTGTGGTACAAGATTTGCTTGGTTATATAGATAGGGAGTCTGCTGGGGTATCTTCCAAGCAATCAAAGCAACAATGTAAATCAAAGCATATATTTGTAAACAAAATAATCATGTTATCTGACCAGCACAACAAAGATAAGAGGAAAAAAAATCATTTTGGTAAAGTTGTAACTTCTTATTATCCCAACATCACAAAATCTTTTAATAGATACCACCTAAAACTTGCCTAGTTAACATACTGAGGGAGGGAGGGAAAGAGGGAACAAGTATATATTAAGCACCTATTATGTGCCAGGTACTGTGCTAAGTAGGTACTTTACAATTACCACCTCATTTGATCCTCAAAACAACCCTGGGAGGTAGGTGCTATTATTAACTCCATTTTAAAATTTAGGAAACTGAAGAAAACAAAGGTTAAGGGTCACACAGCTAAGGAAGTGTTTGAAGCTACATTTGAAGTCAGGTCTTCCTAACTCTAGACCCTAACACCTAGTGGTGTCTCTATCGCTTATGCGGCTTTCATATTGGATTTTGAGTATATAATTATCAATTCTCCTAAATTTTACAGCAGCTGAAAAACCAATGGAAAGCAACAAAGATAGAGCTCAAGATTCAAAACAATCTAAACCTTAAAATTACTCAAGATGCAGAGAGAAACATACGAAAATTAAAAAGGCAATGCTTGAAAACTACCTAAGTTTTGATAGTTTTCTTTATGTCCTCCTTTCCTATGCCATCTCACTTAGGGGATTTTCACTATTGGTCACATATATTCAGGTATGACTGAATGAGGGATAAAATATCCAAGCTAGGGGCAGCTAGGTGGCGAAATGAGTAGAGCACTGGCCCTGGAGTCAGGAGGACCTGAGTTCAAATTCAACTTCAGACACTTGACGCACTTACTATTTGTGTGACCTTGGGCAAGTCACTTAACTCCAATTGCCCTGCCTTCCCCTCTCCAAAAAAAATACCCAAGCTACTTAAGACAGTGTAAAAAATATTTATTTACCAGCAGAAAATCGTGATCCCATGCTGTTGCCTGCTACCTTATGTTTTAGAGAAGTATTCTAACTGGAGGAAAGAGGGATGCCCTATTTCCTCTGTTGAATCCTAGATATATTCCAATCTAGTTCAGGGGCTCTTAACCTTGAGGGCTTCAAATTTTAATATTTTGATAGTTGTTTTTCATTATAATTGGTTTTTCTTGTAATCTTAGAGAATTTTTTTTGTTATGGATTTTAAAATATTATGCTGAGAAGACTGCCAAAGGGGCCCAGGACACAAAAAGGAGCAAGAACCCTGGCTCTAGCTACTTTCCAGAAACAGTTTAAAACTTTTTCCCCCAAGAAGGGTGGGCAAAGAAAAAGAGAGTGGTGGTATTAACTTGAGCTCATCGGTGCTCTATAAATGCAAGAAGCATACACTTAGGACGACTTTACAAAACACTGTCCTCATGAAAAGTAACATTCACATCTTTAACTCACACAATGGAAAAATAAAATCGCACCCACTAATTGTGACTTTGCCAGGAAATTAGCTTAGCGGAAATAAAAAAGCTCTCATTACACACTAAACATGGGTGTATCCAACACTACTATTAATTAATTGATGTGACAAAATGCATAGTGCTACTACCAAAACAAAAATCACAGCTCTGTTTAGTACTACAAATTATTTGGCTATCTTGAATCCGTTTTCTCAAAAACAAAGGATCACAGATTCAGAGGTAAGAGGTCATTTATTCCAATCTTTCATTTTACAAATCAGGAAATTGAGACTGAACCACCTTCCATAGGTCACAAAGGATACTATCTGGGATTTGAACCCTGAAAAAGCATGGTACAGTGGAAAGAGAACTGAATTTATGGTTACAGGTCCCATCTCTGAAACTCACTCTACATATTTCATGACCCCCAAATCACATTATCCCTGGGTATCCTCAGATTCCTAGTCTGTAAATTGAGGGGGCTGCCCTAGGTGGATAATAAGGCTGATTCCACTTCTCAGAACTTAGATTGAATGACCACCAAGTGAAATAGTAGCATTGAGAGACTTTATTTTAAAAAGAGAAAGAACCAAAACCCAAAATCCTCTAACTATTTAGTTGAGTTCTTTACTTCCCAAGGGCAGTGGAAGGATAAAGAGGAAAGGATGAAAGTAGAAGAGAAAGAAGGGGAGTTTATTTTATTGAAGAAATCACATACTCAAAGCAATTAAATAATTTAACACTAACTTAATAGAGCTAAGGCAAACTATATGGTAATACAACTTAAAACTCTGAATTACTTCATATCCACTAAAGGGGAAAAGATGGGAAAATTCCATTTAGGCAGGGATGTGGGAAAACAAACACACTAATACCGATGTTGGGACTGCAAAATGGTCCAATTATTTTGGAAAACAATTTGGAATTCTCTAAGAGTTACAAAAAAATCTGACCCAGCAATTCCATTATGGGTTTATACCCTAAGGAAGTTACAAAAAACAAAAGACATATCTGTACAAAATATACACAGCAGCACTGTTCATAACAGCAAAAAAGCTGGAAATAAACTGTGTGCCTAACAACCGGAAATAGCGGAACAAATTATGATATATAAATATAATGGAGTATTTCTGTGCCATAAAAAACATCAAGAAATCAAAGAAATGTGAGAAGATATACTTCAAGTGATAAAATACAAAACATCGCTAAAAGAACATAGATAATTAATACAAACTACATAAATGAAGATAATCTTCAGCAACAACAGAATACAAATAAAAGCACAGGACAGCATTCATAACAACCTACCTAGAGCAAACACCCTGCCCCCTCTCTGGGACTGAGTACACTAGAGTAACAGTTCTCCAAAGGACCTCTGGGGGGTCCCTAAGACTCTTTCAGGGGGTCCATGAGGTCAAAACTATTCTCATAACAGTAAGTTTAACTTCTAACATGGTAAAATGCCAATAGATGTAACACATAAACAAAAGCTCTGGGGTTGGGAGGAGTCCTCAATCATTTTTCAGAGCATATAAGGTTCCTGAGACTAAAAAGTTTCAGAACCACTGGGCTGGCTAATTAGCATATAAGAATAAATGTACTCTCACTGTCACTAAGGTCCTTTTACTTAACTGTTTATTGTGGGGAATTCAACAAGGAGAAAGCTGGAGCTTTGTATGCTGGAATCTTCCGTCTGGAAGAGAACTAAAGACATCACAAGGGTGATGTCTTGACTTTCAAGTGAATTAGATTTAAGTGAGGCAGAGCTGCATTCACCCTCATTCTCTCCTCCAGAGTCATAGAAGTCCAGTTGCGAGACAAAAGTCAAGAAGATTAGCGATGGCCCAGGATACAGTGGGTAACGTTGGCCTTTGTATGTCGAAATGAAAATTCATTTTTTAAAAATACTAATAGATGGCATTTTTTACAAAACCTTTTTACATGTGTGTGTATTAGTTCAAGTACAGTACAAAGGCAGATCAAAAGCCACTACTAATGATTTACTGTTGATAAGAATGTTTTAAGAAGAAATGTGGTGTATTAGAAAGAATGCTGGACTTGGGAGTCTAGCGTGATATGGACTCGACATTACCTCTTATCTCCTATACCTACTAGCTATGGACAAGTTTCTGAGTCTCAGTTTCCTTATCTGTAATATAAAGACACTACTATAGCATATACATATGAGGTTTTGTAAGGATCAAATGAGATGTTATTTATTAAGTTATTTAATTATTTATATCATTAATGGACAGTGTTTTCAGTTCATTGCTCAAATAATATTCCTTATGAAGAAAATCATCAATTAGTTGCCTTCTAGCAGTTTCAGGAAAGGCTGGAGAAAACAAATAACATCAAAAGAAAAGTAGCTCCCAGAAAGAAAAAGCCAGAGGTAGCAAAACTTCTGAAAGACCTAGAAGGAGAGACAAGACAAAAGCAATTGTTTGCTTGTTAATTCACTCTGTTCTATCTTATTAAATGCTACGGTTTTTATATAAGATATTATTCTACATTTGGTTTGTTTTTGTTAATGTTTTGTTAATGGTAAAATTTTAACAAAATTCAAATTCACATATTATACTGATACTTTCCTCCCATTTACTCTTTTCTTCATCCTTTCACCTTCACTCTTCTTGTCCCTGGCCCACCCCCTCCGCCAGCCCTTCCCCCAAAAAAACCTGGGACAGAATTTTTAAATAGAGAGTAATACTGTAGAAGGGATTAAGGAATTACACAAGCATAACTAAATTCCTACCAATGAAGGGTCTACTGAATGAATTATGTATAAAGAAGAAGGGTAAGTAGCTATCCATACCAGTAAAATTGCCTAACTAGTGAGATAAAGAAAAAAGAGCACAGGAAATGGTGATGTGGAAAGTTGGTAGTTTTTACTTTTTGCCTCTCAATTCATTTCATGAAACCCTGCCAAACACTCAAGCTTCACTTCTGGCAAACTTTGATTGTTTTTGCTGATAAAGTTAAATACATAAAGAGATGAAAACAATAGTATATTTAGAGTCAGGATACACAGAATTTGCAACCAGGTTTTGCCTTATGATGATCATCAAGAAACCACTGCTTCTATAAATAGGCACCTCATATATCCACTTCCTACTCTTTGGAAATCAAGAAGATCCCCTGAAAACTCCTCCTCCCCCAAAATTCCACTACAGTGTTGTGACCCACATTGATTAAAAAAAAAATATATATTAGAACAAAGAATATACTCATTCACTTGTCCAAAGGACCTAAAAAATTAATACAAAGGTTAGTACTTTCATGCCAAATACACAAATCACATTCTACACATATTTAAGCAAAGATCCTAAAAACAACCCTGCCTTGCTACTGAAAACTCCCTCCTGAGTGGCAAAAATCTAAACAGTCTTCTCCAACCATTTTTGACAAAAATCAGTATTTGATTTTTAACACCAAACCTGCCTTGGAAATGATCCCTCTTAAATCAAGCCCCTGTCACAAAGGAAAAGCATTTTCAGTCCACATCTAAACTGTACCTGTTAGAAGACAAGTGTTTTTAAAGGTGTCAAACCCTCTAAAATTTAGACAAAATATGAGGAGTATTTCAGGAATCTGTGTGTACCAGTGGTAAACAACTACAGCCAGCTACCACTCGAGACTGAGTCCCAGTCTCCAAACCTACAATGGTTCCTGGAATAATAAAGACTAAAAAACTGCAAGTAGCCAACTCTGAATTCAGAATTAGAAAGGAGTCATAGACTAATTTCTGTAATTACAAACTACCTTCTTCAGGGACAACTCTACATAAGCATGGAATAAGATCAAGTAAAAAAGGTTTCTCCCCCTCTTCTCTACTTCTGAGGACACAAAGATCAACCCAATCAACAAAGAGGCTTTGCTCTCCCTTAGAATCTAATGGAAGTGAGAGTGGGTGGACAAATTAACAGAGGACTATGGACAGAGGACTTTGGTCAGAGGACTTAAGAGAGAGAGCAAGATAAGTGCAAGAAGAGTGCTACAAAAAACGTTAATAAAGATCACAGGCAAGAAGTGGCAGACAAGGCTTCATAAAAGAGGAGAAGGTATTGAAGTTGGGCCTTGAAGGAAAGAGGGACATCACGCAGAAATGCAAAGGAGGAGAAAAGCCCATTTTGGCCATGGGGTAGGAGGGTCAGTGTGAACAAGAGTTGGTATGGGAGAGGAATGAAATGTAGGATTAATGATGAGGTAATGTTTGAGGTAAAATTAGAAAGGTAAGTTGGAGCCAAGATTATGCAAGGCTTTCAAATATAAAGATGACTAGTTTGTACTTTATTCAGCAGAAAATAGGAGGAAACAATTACCATTTTGAAGAGGGGAATGACACATTTCTCAATTGGAATGGCAATACCAGTTAGGAGAATATTATAATTGTCTAGGAAAAAAAAATCAAGATCTTCCCTATGACAGTTACAATAGCTGAAAAGACCCTGACCTGAGATATTGCTAGAATCAACAGAATTTAGCAACTGAATGGATGTGTGGGGTGAGGGAAATCAAAGAGTTAACAATAACTCTAAGGTTAAGCAGAGATGACAAAGAAAGATGATGAAAGCATGAACAAAGAAGAGATAAGGAGGAGAGAAGGGAGAAGGAGGGACTAGTGGGGAAAATGAGAGATGATTCATTGAGTTTTAAACACTTTGATGGATATCCAAATAGAAATAGCCAACGAATACTTAAGATAACAGATTAAAGCTCTGGGGTGAAAGAGAAATAAAGATACAGATTTGGGAGTCACCTACATAATGCTGACAAATGTGTAAGCGAAATTACCAAAGGGGACATTATAGACAAAGAAGTTAAAAAAGTCTGAGGCAGATACATTAGTTGGTTTTGCTGGATAAGTGAGAGGAGAGAAATATATTCAGAAATGTAATTTTTAAAATGTATCAGTACAAGATTTTAAGAACAAGAAAAAAGGCCTGAGACAGAATCTTTGGGAACACCCTAAATTTTAGAGTTGAGAGGAGGAAGCCAGCAAAAAAAAAAAAAAGTAGTGGTTACTGACATAGGAGAACCACAAGACAAATGTCACATTGGCCAAGGGAGAAGCTATACTCTACAAGAGGTGGTCCATTATATCAAATGCTGCAGAAAGGTCGTGAGATTGAGGATAGAAAGAAGTACAGTGGACTTAACAAGAAGGTCATTGGTGAACTTAGAGAAAGATGATGGTAAAAGAAGCCAGATTACAGTGGTTTGGGTAGCAGGTGATAAAGACATTGAAATAATAGTGTATGTGAGAGGTGGGAGCAAATTACAGCTGAGGGCCAAATCCTGACTGACATCTTGTGGGCTAAGAATTATTTTTTATATTTCAAAATACAACAAAACTTTACTTAAAATGTAAAAATCATTTCTTAGCTCCAGGCATCCTACAAAAACATGTGGTGGGACCCTTGCTATAGACCAAAGGTATCAAACTGGAAGTCTGCAAAATTTCTGTGGTGTGACTCAAACCAGATTAAAATGTAACTGGGAAATGTTTAACAAAATAAATAAAAATAGAATAAAACACTGATCATGTTAATTTGTAGTTTTCTAAGTCAATATAAGGCCCACAGGTTTGGATTTGAGTTTGACACCCAGACTGTAGACTATTCCCATGACACAGGAAGGCAACAGGGCAATAGCTTGAAGTGTTAAGAGGGTCAAGGGAAGGCTTTTTTAGGGTAGAAGAGAGGGAGCTAGCCTAGTAGAGAAGGAGAGATCAGGAATTAATAGAACAAACTCTCTTGCTTGTCTTTAATTCATCTCTTTTTATTTTCCACGACCCCAACATATTCACGAAGTCCTGTTTTTTCCTTTGCAACCTCACATCCATTCCCTTTTTTTCCATTCCCACTTCCCAAACCCATAAATGAGGTCCTTATAACATTCTAGATTCAATTTAACATGACTTTCAAATTACCCACCTCAAATCATTTTTCCCATGTCACCTTGCTCCCCTCAAGAACTATGTATGTTATGCTTTGCCAGATTTTTCTTCTGCTACTCTTCACTACAGACTCTCTGCTCTGGCCAACTGATTGATGCATTCAGTGACACACACACACACAGCCTTTTACCCAACCTTTTGGTTCCATCTGCTTGAAATACTGACCAAGCACTAATTTCCATCTAACTAGATCTTCACCATCCTTCAAGACAGAGCTCAAATCCTGAAATTCCAAAAATATTTATTAAGCACCTACAATGTACAGGGCAAAAGCACTGTACACAGAAGCACAAAAACAGCCCTTGCCCTGAAGGGCCTTACAAATTCCTTTGGGCCAAAAAGAAAAGAGTGACAAAGTATTAGGAAAGGCTTCACAAAGGTGCTGGTACCTGAACTGAGTTTTCTTCAAAGAAAGATAACTCTTCTAAGAGACAGATATGAGAAGTGAATGCATTACAGGCCCAGGCTGTGCACTTTAATGCACAAAACTGATGATGAAATGTTAAGTTTGGAAAACAACTAGTAGTCTAGTTTTGCTGGAACATATAAATGATTGAAGGGGAATAATACGAAATAAGACTAGCAAGGTAGGTTGCGGTCAAATTGTGAGGTGATTTAATGGCCAAGCTAAAATTTGCTATTATCCTAGAGAAAATGGGGAGCAGGGCAGCTAGGTGGCAAAGTGAGTAGAGCACCAGCCCTGGAGTCAGGAGGACCTGAGTTCAAATCCTGCCTCAGAAACTTGACACACTAGCTATGTGACCTTGGGCAAGTCACTTAATCCCAACTGCCCTGCCTTCCCCCCTCAAAAAAAAAGAGAGAGAAAATGGAGAGCAACTAAAGGAAGTATTCTTCTCCTTTTTTGTTTTAGGGACTCCTGTTCGCAGTCTGATAAGGCCATTGGACTCCTCCTCAGAATGAGATCTTTAAATGAATAAAAATAAAATATATAAGATTACAAAAGAAACCAAACATTGAAAGAGCATTATCAAAAAAATTTTTTTAAAAGCAACCAAGTTCACCTGTGCCATCATTGTTGTTTGAACTATTCCTTAATGCTTTTGCTCTTTAACATTTACTATGTTTACATCCTGTCTTCCCAACCAGACTAACCATTTGATGTCTGTACCCACAACCTAGAGCAATACCAGCCTTAAAGTAAGCATTTGAAAAGTACCTGGGGACTTGCACCTGGTCCTCCAGCCACCACTCCCTAACACCTATCTACCCAAAACCTCCCACTGTTCAAGCCCCATACAATTTCAATGCAAGTAAACCTGTCCATATCTCTCAAACCCCAGTCTCACCTCAGAGTAGTCATTTACTTTTGCTGCAAATTATTTTTCTCCTAATCTTTCACATTAAATCTTCACCCATTCTAGCAAATGAGAAATAAAGCAGCATCAAATGAGAAATTGATCAGAAGTGGGAAATTCCTTCTGGAATTTGTCACCTTACGAAGCAAAAAATGAATAGTATCATTTGGCCGCAGGAGTTATAAAGAATAAAGCATTGTAGAGGTAACATTTTCAAATATGCCAACTACTTAACTTCCATTTGCTTATGCTACTACGTACCTTATTTTTAAGGCTTTAATTCAAAAAAAGTTTTTATAAGATGACAGTGAACCACATTCTGTGCCAAAGATTTTCCTAAGCACTGGCGAATACAAAGGTAAAAATTACAATCTGCCCTCAAGGAGCTTACAGTTTAATGTGGGAGAGACAACATGCAAACAACTATGGCCCAACCAGACACAGACAGAATAAACTGGAGATAAGGGACAGAGGAAAGCCACTACCATTAAGGCAGAGTCAGGAAAGGCTCCTGGTAGAAGATGGGGCTTTAGCTGAGACTTGAGGGAAGTCAGAAAAGCCAGTGGAGAGAAAGTTCCCACTACTGGGGGGCAGCCAGGGAAAACTCTCAGTCTGGAGACAGAGTGTCATGTGTAATGAACAGCAAGGAGACCAGTATCATTGGGCTGCAGAGTACGTGGGGGATTTAAGGAGAAAGAAGACTGAAAAGGTAGGAAGAGGAGGCCAGGTCATGGAGGGCTTTAAAAACCGAACAGCATTTTATATTTGATCCTAGAGGCAATAGGTAGCCACCAGAATTGATTAAATGGGAGAACTGACATGGTCAGAATCAAGATTTCCAAGTCAAACAGCACAAGGTCTCTCTCTGAATGTAAAGTATTTATTGTAGGTGTGTATGTAATCATGACATGACGCTTTCCCTATTTCCAAAGAAAGTTTAATTCTACTCTATCAGAACTTAAAAGAAAAACCTTACAGATCATTTCTTTTTCTTCAGCAACAGGGAATTCTTTCTTTGAACATTAGTATTTTAGTTTTTTTCCTACTACATTTCCTCCAATGCTTTCCATTTTCCTATCTGAGCCAGCATGATGAAATGGTGCTGAATTTGGAACCAGAGTATCTGAGTTTGAAGCCTAGCCCTTCCACTTACCTAACAACTTTGTAGCCTTGAACAAGCTACTTAACCTCTCTAGCAAGAAATTTCCTCATCTGTAAAAAGAGAAAGTAGGACTTAGGTGACCTCCAAGGTCCATTCCTGCTCTAAATCTATGAATCTATGATTCTAAATTTCTGTGACTTAGACAATTACACGACTAGATTGTAATTCCTGATCCAGACTGTAAATTCCTACATGGCAGTACCCATTTACGTTTCTCCTTATTTGCCATAGTTCTTTTTAACGCAGAAGGTGCTTAACTATTTCAATTTCACTGATACCTGTAGGACTGCCTATAGTTTAAAAAACTAAGACAGCCACAGACTACTGCAATAGCCTTAGACTCGTAGAAGCTTCAGGGAAGAGGATCCTGAATCACAAACTAACTCTCCAGTATTATATTCAGTATGTCATAACATAAGAGCACCCCTACAAAGAAATCCATGTATATATTCTCATTGCAAAATATCTTTTCTAGATCTCTGGTTCACACTTGTCTCCCAGACAATTTTGTCAAGGCACTTGCAAAAAATGAATTAGGAGGCAGTGAACAGAATAAAAAATCTCTTTCTCTAAAGAACTGCAATGTTGAAGCAAGGGTTCTTTTTTTCTTTTTTTTATGAGCAAACATCAATAAACATGAACAAAGCAAGACTTTTGAGATCACCACTGACAGCTTCTTCTACTACTCAGCAAGCTAAAATTAATTATTTATTCTGCAGCTTAATAGCATAGCAGAAAGTAAAAGGTTTTTCAATCTAAAACTAACTTAGCAGTAAGAAGTTGATCAGAATGATCCTTAATAAAAATCAATTAATCTGATTCTATTGTCTACAGAAAGAACATGAGGGGTAGGGTGGGAGATTAAAAAGAAAATATAGACTAGAAACGACAAAGAAGAGCTTGTGAGAGGAGGTCAATGCCACCACTTCCTTTGATTTCTCTAAAAAAAGGAAAAAAATTATTCAAATTTGTCACATGATTAATGACACTTGCTGGAAAAGGAAGCTGTGTCTCTCATGGGAATTCCCCCTCTTCATCTCTCCTCCCCTCCTCTTCCCAATTTGGGATCTACTCTACCATACAAATCAGTAGAAGATTCTGAGTACAGTGATGAATTACTAAAATCTTTTAGTGGATTAAATTGGGAGGAAACAGATATATAGAAATATTTGAATAAATGGATTTCCATATTAATGCCAATAAAATTCTTGCTCAAAAAACCTTATTATTCACAAACCAAAACTGTCATTTGGTAAAAAGTTAGTTTCCTAAGTAATACACATGCAAAGCCAATCATATGAGCCAATTATCATTCACCAACCAAAACAATTAACATACATTAGTGCTTAAGAGAATTCCTATACATGCAGCTTACAAGTTTTAACAAGAATTACCCAATGGACTTAAAGCTTATGCTCAATATACTAACACATACTCAGCTATATTATTTAAAATATAGGCACCCATTACCCAGGTCAATAATCCATACTGAAAATACTAGTTCAAGGATTAAAAAAAAAAACAAATCTAAAAAAATATCTTATATGCTTCAACACATTTTCCATCTCATGCCAATGGAGCCTCACAAGACTAACTGCAGGTTTTTGGGTTTTTTTTTTGGGGGGGGGGGGGTTGGAGCTATGTAGTTAAGTAAATTTTGGATGTCTTCCAATGCCCTCATATTTAAAAAAATTTTTTTAACCCACAAATTTTATTTAAGTTGCTGCCTGATAACCTACTTTAATTTCATAATTAAAGAAACAGAATTTATTTTCAAGAAAAATAAGATTGGTAACAAATTAGTGGAGGACAAGCATGGGGGGATAAATAAAATAACAGCAGAATACATTTTTAGATTATATTATAGAACTGAAAGATGGAGCTTAGATCCACTCAATACCGACAACATAATACAGCTGGGCTTATGTGAGCATAGCTTCCATAAGTTCTAACAGTTAACAGTAGAAGCAAGTAGTTTTGTCTATGCAAAACATGCTGTAATAAAAGAGGAACCCTCTAATTTCCTCCTATGTTGTAAATATGGGTTCTCAAAAAATGCTTAACTCTTGCCCTTTTATAGAAGCCAGTTAACTGTGAGGTAAGCACAATTTCATCATAACAAGTTAGTGACACAACACACCATTTAAAAGTCTTCTTAAAAACAATTTTACTATCATATGTGTATTTTCAGAACTCAGGTATTTTGATAGAAAACTTTTTAAAAAATTCATGTGATCAAAAATTGACCCCAATCAAAAATTAAAGATTATTCTTTGTAAATATTTCAAGACACTCTGTATCACTGATTTAATATTTGGGATGATTTTAATTACTAGATGATGTCATAATCTCTTAGAAAAAAATATCTTACAGCTTTTCAACCTTATTATGACTATACCACACTTATCACCTAGAAAGAAATAGTTTGGGTTTTGCAAATAGTATTCCACAATACTTCAATAGAAGAATTACAAAAAGGCTACCTGTAAAGTGAAATTCTACATATCAAGCTCTGTTTTTTTGATTTACATTGAAAATCTGAAGGTTTTTCCTAATTCCTGACTACTTCTCTTTACAGTATCAGAATCTCAAAATTCTCTAATTGAAATTTTAGTTATGTAAATACAAATTATGATAACAGACTTAGAGCTAGAAAGGAGTTCTTAAGTGGGAGTCCATGAACTTTTTTTTATTTTGATAACCACATTTCAACATAATTAGTTTCCTTTGTAATAATCCTATGTATATCACGTACTTGAAAACATTATTGTGAGAAGGTGCTCATCCATAGGATTCCCCAGACTGCCAAAGGGGTGCAGGACACCAAAAAAGTTAAAAAGCCCTGGTCAACGGTTGGGAGGGACCTTAGGAAATCCATCTAGTTCAACCCACTCATTTTTCAAATGAGGAAATTTAAACCCTAAGGACATTAAGTGATTTTCCTAAGGTCACAGTTATAGTAAGTAGGAAAGGCAAGATTTGAACCCAGATTCTTTGACTCCAAATCCAGTGCTCTTCATACTATACCATTCTGCCTCTAAAGGAGGTGTATTTTAGGCCTGACAAGAAGATGGGAGGTACATCACTTATAGTCTACTCTAATCAACTTAAATAACTCCATATGAACATATAAGTCTGGATTTTTACCTTTCGCTCTCACACACTTAAAACACTAAATATGTTAACACCTCAACATGTCCCTCCAGGAGTTGAAAGGAAATGAAGACATCAAGACAGAGTAAAAGTAACTCCCATCACCACGACTTGGTAATCCTGGGTTTGATTTCGTCCTCCACCCAGTGTAAGCTTGGGAGGTTCCCTGTCCCACAGGCAGTACAATGACCTCAGCCACCTCACTGGGGTGAGGAGCTTGAACAAGTTCTGTCCAGACGGTGCAGTCACAGTCATTACAACCTCACAGACTCCCTCAATCTTCCCTTTCCACTCAAAGAAAGATGTAATCCCAGTGATTACTGGTAGACACTTCACAATTCTGATGTCTTCAGTGATCTCATTGGGGCAGGTAACAAAAGCAGCAGAAAACAACAGGAGGACATAAAATTCAGAGAGGGCATTCAGGGACCCAGGCCACTCCACAAATTAAGAGGCAAGAGGCCACTGCTGCCCAAGAGAAAGAGTTCCAATGAGACAGAGTACTGGAAAGAGTGCTGAATTGCAGTCCCTGCTCTATAGAAAATCACTCACTTTCCTCATCTGTAAAATGAAGGGTTTTAATTAGATGACCTTTACAACTTCTTCCAGCTCTAAAGCCATGATCCTATTTTTTACTGCTCTCAGAAAATTCTTTACTCTCCCACTCAAAAACAAACACGACACTAGCCTATTAGCACAATAAAGGATTCATAATGAATTTCACTTTAGTTTATAAGTTTACTATTATACTTTCTTAAAATTCAATAGGTTACCAAATCAATATCAATTTTGATATGTAACAAGAAGAGTATATACCATTGCAAACTTTTGTTTGTCAATTTTCTCATGAAAATCACTGTTAGTATGCAATCAATTTCTGCTAAAGAAAATTAATATTATTTTATTCTGTATTAGGAAGACATGAGTTAAAAAGACTTTGGCTTTGGTAACATACCATCAATGGTACTGACAAATAAATCTGTCTCCTTAATTAACAGGGGGCATACTGTTTAAACCACTAAGAAAGTTATCTTCTCCAAAAGAAATTCACTATTTTTTCTGGTCAATCAGTACCCCTGTTATAAGTAGCTTGAGATCAACAACAGTGTGTTCCCTATACTATGTGAAGCCACACATTCCTTTGTATATTGTCATATACCTTGAGTATCCTAAAAACTACTTCATTCAACGTAATGAGTACCTGATGACAACAAGGCAATGAGAGATACAGAGTGCTACTAAGGTTTATTTTTTCTTTCTGCTTAAAGCGTATCAACCAACACTGCAAAAATAAAAATTCCAATAAGTTTGGTTTTTTTCCTTTACCAAAGCCTCAAAAGTGCCCCTAAATTACAGTTTAACTTGTTCCTATTTTTACCTCTACTTCTCCCATCAGTGGTATTTTATGTACTTTACTGTAATATATTTGCATATTCTTCAACATCCCTTCTGTCTCTTTTTCTTCATGTAGTAAGGTTCTTTCCTTCTTGATACATCTTAGACTTTTACTTTTAACTCATGAATGTCTAATAACAAGTCTAAAATTTCACTAAAGTTATAAAGGAGGGTTTCTTCAAAGTCAGATCACAACACAAATGACACATGAAAGAGTCATTTTCCACTCTGAGAAGCGTTAGCATACTCCCTAGATTAAATCAGCTTAGAGAAGCATGAGAAAATATGATTTAAGTGTTCTCATGATTAGGAGAATATTTCAGTAATTGTTTTTTTAAAAAGATTCTCACCAAAAGGATGACATAAAATCCTAAAACAGAGCCAAGATTATTCAGAAAAATGGTAAAAAATAAATGTTAATAAAATCTAATTATAATTAAAGCTTTAAAAAATTTAAATATACTTCAGATCCAAAGAAAAAACATGTTTATTTCTAGACTCGATACAAATTTTAACTATCATGCTGTCATATGAAATGTCAGTTATTTGATTGGGCATAGGAGACTACCATTTATGAAAACATAAGAATTACCACATTAGGCCAGATCCATGATCTACCCAACTCTACAATCTGTCTGACAATCACCAAAAGATGTGTCAGCACCCTTAACGTAGACCTCAAAGATTAATCGAGATTCTGAAAGACTAGGTGAATTCCAAAATTCATTTGTGAGTCAGTCACTCAAGAATAAAACTTTTTTATTTGTATGTCTAGTGGAATAGCCACCTCTTTGGATGGTCCGTACATAAAGAAGAGAGTGGCTCTGCAGTCCAAAAATCTGGGTTAGTGTATTAGCACCCCCAGGCCTCCACTTCCTCATCTGTACAATGAGTTGATTGAAGTAGATGGCCTCATAGATCTTAAAACAGGGGGCCAGCCTGCAATAACAGAGAACCTAGTCTTGGGTCAAATCTACCTCAGAAACTTACTAGCTATGTGAAGTGCCCCTAAATTAGAGGGGCAGTCACATAACCCTTGTGGACCCAAGTTTACTTTTCTGTAAAAGAACGATCATTCCTATAGTAACCACCTAATAGAGCTACTGCGAAGCTCAAATGAAATAACATATGTAAACAGCTTTGCAAACAGTGAAATATAAATTTAAGTTATTGCCTGCTGGGTAATGTACTATTTCCTTTTTATTTGCCCCTACCTACCTTTGAGGAATCTCCCTCTGCTTTCCCAAAGTTCCTAATATGGCACTATACCTTCTGATAAATCTAGACCAGGGGTTCTTACCCTTTTTTGCATTATGGACCCCTTTGGCAGTCTGGTGACAGACCTCTTCCCAGAATAATGTAATAAAATGAAATTCAAAGAATTACAAAAGAAACTAACTATAATGAAATACAGTTATCAAAACAGTTTCTGAAAACAAGTTCATAGACCCCAAATTAAGAACCTTAGATCTAGTTCTCCAGATCCATCATGTCTAAGATCAGAAATGCACATGCCACAGAATTCCATAGACCATTACTCCATGGCTTTGAATAAATGTAGGGCAATGCTTTCAGATATCTTCCCCATGGTTTCTTTTTTGATGGAGCTGAGTATTTTATTTAACTCTATCAATTCTTCTACAAAAGGTCTCTGATACAAGCTGTGAACCAGAAATCAACCAGCTGCCAAAGGAGTGAAGGACTCAAATTAGGATACTAATAGTGTCCAGCGATAACTGCTACAGTTCAACATTCCACACACTAAAACAAGGTGTCACCTTTTGGTGGTACTTAATGATTCATTTATTCAACAATTTTTTTATGCACAGCACTGCTACAACGAAGGTGATACCAAGTTTAAATAAGCATTTGTGGAGTTTATACACAAACCATAATACAGACTAATAATAAACAGTACGGATATGAGCAAGTTGCCCAACAAGTATTATGTGAGGAAGGAGGGGGGCCATTCCAAGTATTAAGAACAGCACAAGAAAAGGCACAGAAACCATGAAGAAAACAGTGTAAGTTCAGATGTAGAGTTCTAATATACTTTAAGTACAAACAGTGTTCCACTACTTTGGCTGTTAGCACATGAAGGGAAGCATTCTAAAGAAGGCTGTAAAAGTAAGATGACATGATACTGTGAAGGGCCCTGCATGAACCCAACACAGTTTGAAATATCCTTGATAATTAACAGGGAGTCAAGTAAGACTGGGAACTGACATGGCCAGATCTGGACCGAAGAAATATTAGTCCAGAAGCTGTGCAAAAGAGGGAGTGGAGAAGAAGGAAAACAGAAGCGGTAAGACTTGTTTGGGCTACAACTGGCCAGAGCAGTGGTCATAAATGCCTAGACTTGAGCAGTAGAAAGGAAACAGAGAAAGGAGAGATGTGTGCCATGACATGATGTAGAAGTGGAGCTTGGTAAATTACTAGATATGAGGGGTAGAAATGGGAAAGAAGCAAAGAGAACACTGGATCATTCAGACCAATTCAGCCGAAATGGACTCCAACATCCTTTTTTATCTGGATCACAGACTTTCCAACATACTTTAACTTCATTTTCTAGTAACCACTGTACCAGCAACATGATTTCAGACACCTATCTCTCAGACAGTAAAGAGTAAACTAGTTGCATTGTTTATAAAGTCATTTCCACTCTGATAATTCAAGCAGACTGTGCAGCCACATTTTCCTTACAATGATGATAGTCTATGAATTCACAGCACATAAAGTTTTAGAAAACTGCTCTAAAAACTAATCTACCCCACAAACACATGGGGCATTTGCTAGGAAGTCTAAATGAAGTGCACTGGAATCAGATTCTAGGGGTGGACAGGGACCTTAGAGAGGTCATCTAGTCCAAGCCCTGTTCTAATTTCCAAATCCTTCACAAGTAGTCTTACTTCTGTTTTAAGACCTGAAATGGAAAGCTCGTGACAACACTAATCCATATCATTTCCTAACAGCTCTGTTAGGAAGTTCTTCATATTTTGCCTTCCAATAACACCCATCCATTGGTTCTAATTCTCTTCTCAGGAGCCAAGCAGCCTAAATCTATTCTTTTCTTTCAAGAGACAGCCCTTCAAATATTTGAAGGCAATAATGAATTCCCTAAATTCTCTTCTCCAGGCTAAATATCCCTGGTATGTTCAACATTACCCAATTTGTAAAAAAGGTCAAACCTGCATTCAAGTTACCATGTAAAAAAACTTCACCTCTGGACATAGAACATTCTTTTCAAAAGATTATTATATAGCTGCAAATCATCATCATTATTATCCTATCCAAAGATATTTGTTCATATAGCGTATTGTTTCCCAGCACCAGAAAGCACCATGGGTACACAGCAAGGTCACAAGAGACTCAAAAAAAGTCATTCTCCAATCTTTAGGACAAACACATGAGAGGACATTAATAAGAATCTCCTCCAGCAGCAGAAATGACAAGAACAGCAGTGGTGATACCTTCCACCAATACCACATTCACTTTCTACCTAATTTGGAGGGCAGGGTAGATTATGGCGCCTGGAGCAACCAAAGCCTAAAAGGTAAAAGACTATGTTCTGATAATCACTGTTATATATACTTGTCATTATTTCGAAAATATTTTCCGATCTTTTTTTAGGGCTTAGGGTAAAAAAATATGATTCACTGGTGTTAAACTGATAAAATGAAAAAACGTTTTAAGAATCACTAATAGGATTCTTAGTTTTCTGGTTTACCAGGGAGAGTAAGTATAGAACATGAGGCAACTTATGTTAATGGAAGAGACTACTGGTAGAGTTTAAACTGCTTCCAAGTTTTGCAATAGAAAAACAAAACACAACTACACTAACAAAGAAAAAAAAAACTAGACAGGTTAAAACATGTGTTACCATACCATGTACCTGTCCTATTTCCCAACATAGAAAACCAAATGGAACCTCCCTGTTTTGAAGTATCTATCTACAGACCTTGGAAGTAGGTTTTTAGAAGACTCAAATAAGGTATTTTATGTTTTGACTTGTAAGATCCTTCCAATTTTCACCTGAATTTTCAAAGCTTAACTTTGGAACTTCAGTTCAGTATGTGCTTTTCATTTTGGTAAACTACAAAATTATTTTTCAGTCTGCAAAATGAACTTTTTTAAAAAAATCTATGTTATCAGTGAATAAGAACAAGGGCCAATAATTTTTTCCACAGTTATAGTACGACTAATAGCACGATGCTTAGCAGATAGTAGGGGCTTACTAAATGTTGAAGTGAGTATGAAAATAGAGAAAGATTCTAAATATTTACAAAAGCAACCACTCATTCTCTTTACTTTTAAAGAGAAATAAAGTGGAGGAAGTGCAAGCATTGGCAAAATAACTACATACAGGAGCTAATTCCAAAAATTTTCTCTTTATTTCTTTGTGCTGAAATAACCCAAACCTTTCAAAAACCCTCATCAGCCACGACTACCCAGTATTTAGGGAACTTCTTACCACTTGATTAATATAAAGTGCCCATTACAATTTGTCCATCATTTCCACACCCTAAACATTTACAGCTGAGTTGTGAAAAAAGCATTTCCATCTCAGCTCAGTTCAAGAAAATTAGCTGACAAGCAACGATAAAAATTCTCCAGACATTCTCTAAGTTTCATGATTTCATATTACATGACTTTTACATTATTAGATAGCTATCCCAAAAGTCTTAGTACATTTCTAACTTTTGGGACACCCTGCAAGTGTGTATGTATATGTGTAGGAATAGCTATACTTGTGTAGATGTTTGTGTATATTTACACACACGTACATCTGAATGAAAATGTGCGTGTGTGTGTGTGTGTGTGTGTGTGTGTGTGTGTGTGTAGTTTTCCGCCTTGGAGACACTTTTTAATCATCCTAACCATCTATCTCAGTTGGAAGGAAAGGAAAAGTGAGCTCAGAAAATAGGGAACCGAACAGAAAGAAGAGGCTCTAAGTTACAGATAAATTCGGGAGTTTTATGAACTTTTTTTATTTTTGATGGATAAGGGAGGAGAGCGGTCATTTAAGGCATCTCTCCAGCAGTTAAAAATAATTCACGACTAATAATTCTACCCGATCGCCCTAATCACCCTCCCGCACGAGATGCCAAAGCTCAAGAGCGGAAGTGAAACTGTTGGGGGGAGGGGGGCCCGGTCCGCAAAGCCGGGAGGGAGCCCGAGGCAAAGCCTGGGGGTCAGGGGGTGCGTTCACTTTCTTCCTCTCCAGAGCGCTCCCCCAAAGGGCCCTTCTCCCCAGCGAGGTGACTCATGACAAATAAATAAAATAGAATACGAGGCACACCCTCCGGGGCGAGCTGACATAATCCACCACCCCCCGCGCTCACCCCACCCTCTCCCCGACAGTCATACACACACATACACACACACACACACCAGGACACACATGTACCTACAAGCACACAGTCACATACACAAACATGCGTGCACATACACACGATCTCACCCATAGTCACACACATACACAGAAATCGCATACAATCACACACCCATACACTGGTAGTCACACGTATACATACAATCATACACTCGCAATCACTCACACATATACATACAATATACATACACACATACATACAATCACACTCGCACACATATATAGAATCACACATACAACCGCACACATATATACAGACACACATGCAATACAATCACACAACCACACATATATATATCACACAGACACATACAATCACTCACATACAATCACACACACACAAGTTCGTACACAGACGCTCACCCCCACGCCCGCGCTGCCTCGGTTTCCCTGCTCGCGCCCCCGGCCCCCCGGAGCCGGCTGCAGGCAGCCGGGCACGGGCTCCCTCGGGCCGAGGCGCGCGGGGCGGCAGCGGCAGGGGCGCGGGTGGCGGTGGCCACGGCGGCCGCAGCAGCCGGAGCCGGAGCTCGGGCGCTCCGGGGTGTCAGCGGGGCAGCCCGGCGGGCGGCCGGGCGCAGGGCTAGGCGGCGGCGGGTCCCCTCCGGGCGCTCGCCCATTTTCTCTCTCTCCCCCTTCTCTTCCCACCCCAGCCCATTTCCTGTGGCGGAGCCCGGGATGGGGGCGGCGGGCAGGCTGCAGCTCCTGTTCCCGGGGCCGGGGCGGGGGCCGGGACCCGGCCCGGCCGGGGCCGCCCTTCCCCTCCCCTCCCCTCCCCCCGCCTCACCTGTATGTAGTTGTTCTCACAGTAGTCCGCCACCCGGGTCAGGTTCTGGTAACTCTCGATCAGCGCCCTCTTGCCGGACGGGATCTCTTCCTCTAGGAGCATCTGCAGCTCTGCCATTTTCCACCCCTCCGCATCGCTTCCCCTCCCGTTCTAGAGACAGTGAGCGGCGGCGAGGCAGCAGCGACGCGACGGAGTCCGAGAGTCCAAGCCTGCGAGCCCGGATACAAGCCGCCTACCCGCCCTCCCGCCTGGTATTGTGGGACATCACCTCCTCCTCTTCCTCCTCCTCACCCCCACCCGCTGCCGCCTCGCTCTCGCGACGCGCGAGCTTTCAGCTTCCCCTTTCCCCCTCCCCCCAACCCCTGCAGCTTCTGGACTGGGAGACTGGGTTTTTCCTCTTTTGCATTGCCCTCTGGGAGTTGTAGTCTTCTCTCCCCACCACCCCACCCCGGGGGACTTTCCCGCGGATGACAACGGCGCACGCGCGCAAGCTACCGGCGGGAGAGAGAGAAGGGAAGAGTGGAGCTGAGGGAGGAAGGAGCGTGGTGGAGTAATGTGCCCAGCCCGCCGAGGGGCCTGCCTGCCAGCAGGTGGCACCTGAGAGGGAGAGAGCGTGCCAGGTGTTTGTCAGCCACTGGAAGAACCCAAGAAGAGAGACGCGGATGGGTGTGCCTTGACCTTAACCTTGCCCTTCCTCCAGCTTCGGCGAAAGGCGGCCACCCTCCCTCTCCCCGGCGCCTCCTTCCCTCCCCTTGGGAGCGCGTTGCCTCCTGACGCCCCTCAGTGCCTGGCGTGTAGTAGGCGCTTAATAAGTGCACATTCTCTCCCTTCCTTTCGCTGTCTCCTCCGCAGGGATGGGTCTTGGGGCGCTCACAACGTGTTTGCCTAACCAAATGGAATGGCATCAAACTAATCTAGAAACTAGTTAGAACTCGTTTTTAATTCCTTCCCACATAATGACGAGGATTGTCGAGTCAACAAGCAGTTGTTAAGCGCCCACAATGTGCCAGGACATTGTCACTTGAATCAGGGAATTCGCTCATTGGCAAGCACTTATTGATCCGGGGGATGGGGCGGGGGGTTGGGCGCGGCGGGGCTATACTCTGTAAGATATTAAAGCTTTCTGGGGAAACCTTTTCTGTACTCCCTTGTCGCAAGCAGTTACACCGCGCTCCCTGCATTTGAGAGAAAACTTGTATTTTTAACTGGTATTCATAATAACTAGCATGTATACAGCGCTTTAAAGTTGGCAAAGCGCTTTACAAATACCAAATTTTTTTATCCTTACGATAGCCCTGGGAGGCGTCCTTCCTATCTGGTATGGAAACTGACGACAGAGAGGTTAAGTGACTTGCCCAAACTGTGTGACCCTGGACCAGTCAGTCAACTTCTGCTGGCCTCAGTTTCCTCATCTGTAAAATAGAGATGATAATGACATCTACCTCCCAGGGTTGTTATGAGGGTCGAATGAGATCATATTTGTCAAGGCTGTATAAACGCTAGCTAGCAGCAGTGAGTGTTTGAGGTCACGTTTGAATTTAGGTCTTCTTTGACTCCAGGCCCAGCCATCTCCCCATGGTGCCACCTACCTGCCTCTACCTGAACTTCAATAAAAGGGGCATTTTCACAAACATAGCAGAGGAGAAAAAGACTGTACATGAAACTAACTACAGATCTCTATTGCGAATGGCTTGCTTTTCTTTTTAACTATATAATAAACTTAACCTTAGCTTTTCAAAGCTGTCGTATTTGTGCTTTCTAACCTTCCTTACAAAGTAAATCTCAGAACTTCCCTCCACTGATTATTAGGCCGATAAATCAGTAAATGGATTACTTTCAAATTCATATTTAATCATACTGTACGCTTAATTTTAAAATAATTTAATAAGTTATTAAAAATTGAGTATGTCCTATACATCTTAGCCTCTTTAGGAATTAAGACTGGATCTGTGATTTCACTAGTATAGCTATCTCTCTGGTGAGGAAACTCCTTCCATCAATGCCAGTTAACATCTTTTCTTCAAATTACAGTCTTTTGAGAGTTGCCTAGGTAGAATTGCATAGCAAAAAAAAAAAATGTATTTAAATACAATGGTGCATTTCAACAACATAACTTTTTTTACAATAGCGATTAAGAAAAATTTTCCATTCCTGTACACGGTTTTGCCATTTTCATTTGTATCTTCTTTAATCTTCATAGCAGCCCTCTAAAGTAAGCATAACAGGTTTTATAATCCCTATTTTAAAGATGAAGAAACTGAAGCTCAGAGAAACGAATCAGTCAATTAGAAGCTAAGTAATTTATCCAAGTTAACATATTAAGAGGCAGAAACAAAAATGGAACCCAGTTTTCAGATTCTTAATCCACTCCTTCCACTACACAATGCTACATGTACTTGCAATATGTAAAAATATGATCCACTAGGGTATGCAGTCTGTAATTATGGTGACATAATTTTCCAAACTCCAAATCAGCAAGTATCAGCCAACAAAATTAATTTTTTAAATCTGACTTATAGGACAACAGAACAAGATTTCAAATCAGAACTAAAATATTGCGGTGGATAATCATCAGGCCTTTACTGACTCTACCATCTTTAAGAGACTCACTTTGAATGAAGTTTGTATTAATAGATTAGTCCCTCTTAGGGGAAAAGGGGGAGGGGAGTTTAAAGCCTGAAGCTATGGAGCATAGTTTTTCTATATTCCAAATTTAAAAGCTTATATACTGTAAAACTTATAATTGTAGAACCATATTGAAACAATTGGAGCTAACTATGCCAGAATCTTTAAGACATGTAGCAATAATAACTAGCCTTGTTATGGCACTTTATGTGTGAAGAGCACTTCACACATTTTTATCACATTTTATCCTCATGATAAGCCCAAGAGGTAGATACTCTTATTAGCTCCCTTTTATAGATAAGGAAACAGAGGCAGATTGAAATTATGTGACTTGCCCAGGGTCACTCAACTAGTAAGCACTGGAGGCTCTATAACAGCATATCCATGTTATTACTAAATCATGGCATCATAGAATCATAGCAACTGGAAGAGATGTCAGCAATTCTCTGAGTCTAGCCTTTTAGTCATTTCAAGAGTCCCTTCCCTGGCATTCCTAATAGAAGATCATATTCAACCATCTCTTGAAGACTTTTTGACAGATCACCAGTCCTCTGTTTAAACATTTGTGGGGCATGTGGCATACAGAAAGCGCTATATAAATGTTAGCTATCATTAGTTATTATTTATAGTACTAGGGAACTCACTACTTCACAAGGAGCCCTATTCCATTTCTAATTGCTAGAAACTTCTTACTCCTATTGTGCTAAAATCTGCTTCTCTTCTAATTTCAACCATTTGGCCTAGTTCACCCTTATAACTGATGCAGATTTAGTCTTCCATTTAATAGCCCTGTAATGTATTCTGCATACATATATTCTTATATATGTATATGTATGTATTCTCTTTAGCAAGCTAAAAATTCACAGTTCCTTCCACTATTCCTTATCTGGCATGGTTTTAAGATCCTAGTCATGTTCCTTCAGGCATAATTGAATCTAGTTCTCCAAATGTGATCTTACTACTGAAGAACACGGCAGGACTGTCACCCTTCTTTTTTTCTGAACATACCCTTAGGTACTTCAAAGGCTCTGTTATATCATCTCTATGGATATTCTCTCCATGGATACAGATCCCAGGTCATCTGCATCTTCTTGTGCAATGTGATTATTGTTCAGGCTGTTGCTTGTCCTTCATTCTCAAAGAGGAACATGACGTTAGGAAAATGATGCCGTGAGTTGCAAGTGAATTGTGGGAAGGCTGTGCAAAGTCACCAGCATCCCTTTCTCCTCTAGAGCCATCTGGGTCCCATGGCAAGATATACATCAGGACGACTGGAGATGGCCCCCAACTATTGTTCATGTCTTTCAATGAATATATGAAGAATCTACCGAAAGTACTGAATGCCTCTGCTAGGAATTTTCTGTCTCTTGTGCCTACCTGTAGAACACATGAGCTGTTTTAACAAGCCTAACTTTCTAACAGATGTCAGAACTTTCTAACTGAGATCTGCC
This sequence comes from Trichosurus vulpecula, assembly GCF_011100635.1. Taxonomy (NCBI): domain Eukaryota; kingdom Metazoa; phylum Chordata; class Mammalia; order Diprotodontia; family Phalangeridae; genus Trichosurus; species Trichosurus vulpecula. The sequence continues at coordinate 66,629,525 of NC_050577.1, forward strand.
TTAAAATTAAATGGGTCTCTTTGTGAAGAAGTGTGTTGTTTCTTAGCATTGTCATCTTTTGCTCTTGCGATATGACTGGCTCACTGCCTTTTCCAGTCATACATATGCTTCATGATGTCCTTTTTTAAAAAATTTACTTTGACGTCTTTTGTTTTTATATTGCCATCATTTCTCAAATGTCCCTCTTCCCAGCACCACTGAAAAATGTTTTCTTGTTAGTAGTTTTCTAGTTGGTAGTTTCCGACTCTTCATGACTCAATTTGGAGTTTTCTTGGCAAAGATACTGTAGTACTTTGCCATTTCCTTTTCAAGCTCATTCTACAGATGAGGAAACAGAGGCAAACAGGGTTAAGTGACTTGCCCAGGATCACACAGCTAGGAAGTGTCTGAGGTTGGATTTGAACTCAAGAAGATGAGTCTTCCTGATTCCAGGCCCAGCACTCTATGCACTATGGCACCACCTAGCTGCACCATCCCTTATGACAAAGATTAGAAAGAAGGGGAGAAGCATTTCAGCAAAACTACAAAGAAGGGAGGGAGGCATAATATCTTGGCATAACATCTGTTCATTGCCGAGCACAGATGATATACTGATGCAGCATTCTGCTTCTGGGTGAAGAGGGAAGGAGGGGGTAGCAGGGGGTGCTGTCCTTTATAATTATGTTGTCATCATGTGCAGTGCTTTCCTGGTTCTGCTGTCCTCACTCTGCCTCAGTAAGTCTCCCAGCAGTTTTCATGTTCATCATTTCTTATGGTATCTGTACTATTCCATAACATTCATGTTTCACAATTTGGTTATCCATTCCCCAATCAATGAGCATCTTCTATGTTTCCACTTATTTACTGCTACAAAGAGCAATGCTAGAAGTATTTTGGTGTATATTGGACCTCATGTTTATTGATTGATTAATTTGATCTCATTGGGGAATATAGCTACCAGTGTGATCTCTAGGGCAAAAGTTATGGAAACTTTGCTCTCTCTCTCTCTCTCTCTCTCTCTCTCTCTCTCTCTCTCTCTCGTCCAATCCCAAATTGCTTTCCAAAATGGTTGGACCAATTACAACTCTACCAACAGTGCATTAGTATTCTTGTCTTTCCACAAACCCTCCATATTGGCTATTCCCAACACCACCCCCCTCCTTTTATCACTGTGCTGGGTGTAAAGAGAAATCTCAGATTTTAAAAAATTTACATTTCTTATTATTACTGATTTGGAACACTTTCATATTGTTAATGGTTTGCCGTTCTTTTGAGAACTGTTTATTCATATCATTTAAGCACTTAATCTCTTACGTTTCTTGCATATAACTGTCATTGGTTGTACGCATCAGGCTTCTTACATTATCCATAGTTTCTCCACTTGCCTTTGAGTTACCTGCAATTTTGATTATTTTGCGATCCCGAGGCTTCATGATTTGCAGCCTTACAGCATTACCAGGAGAATACTGATGATAAAACGATGGATCTTTTTTGTGAGGAAGCAACTTGGACTCATTGAAAGCAGGCAGTTTCTAAAATGCGGTACAACCCATTTTCTTACCCTGTATCATTCATGGAATTTGTATCCCCAGCCACTAGTGCATTGCCTGGCGCATAGTAGGCGCTTATCCAAGGCAGAAGTTGTTCAGCCTAAGGAAGAGAAAATTTAAGGGATGGGAGAAGGGAAGGAATCCTTAAGTACCTGAAGGGCTTTTATGTGATTTTATGAGGGATTAGACCTGTTAGGCTTGGCCACAGAAAACTAGATGGGATGGGAGGTAGATTTAGGCTTGATGTAAGGGGAATATTGCTTAAAAAACCAACAAACAAACAAAAAGAGCTGTCCAAAAATCAGGTCCTTCCTCAATGGGTAGTGAATTTCCTAACCTGAGGAGTCTTCTTCACTCAGTGACTGTTTCGTGGGAATGTCCTGGGGATGGGGTGTAGCAGTCTTTTCTGTTACAGAGCTGAACTAAACAGCCCCAGAGATCTCTTCCAACTTTAACATTCTGTGACAGTACAATTACCCTTCTTCAAGCCTAATGGCAGAATTTTACATCAGCCTTTCCCCTTCTTCCTGAATCTTTATTCTTCATCTTACATATTAACTATACTTCCCATCTTTGTGTAATCTGCCTTTTGCTACTTTTCACACTGGCTAATGCGAATACTAGTTGATCTTGACATTAATCAAAATGAGCATTTAATTATTTCCTCTAAAAATAATGGCTATTAAAAGGAAAGGTCTATTCCTAACTTTATCCCTACTAAGTTTAGTCTTTACCACTGCCTGCCAAGATGCTGACTTCCAGAAAAAATCTTGGATGATATCCAGGGAATGTAGTTGAAATTTTGCTATCATTCTTATTTATAAACATCTACAAAATAAGTGCTCTGCATTTTCCTTGGTGTCATACTTTTGCCATAAATCCATCTTTATCAAATAAAATTGGAGAATTTATACCAAAATTTACTTCACAATGACTATATTAAGGTGATCTCTAGGTTTTGCCCTATATATAAAAAGCTTATTTGTCTTATCTATAAAAGCCCAAGATGCAGCCTCTGCTATAGTAGATTAAGAGCTGGGTTTGAGGTCAGGAAGACCTAGGTTCTGGTCCCAGCTCTGACACCTACTGGCTATGTGACCCTGGGTAAGTAATTTCACCTCTCAGTGCCCAAGGCAGCTCTTTGAAACCCTAAGTTGCAAAGTAGCTACTAATTTGCATCTGTGAACCAAGTTTTCACACCAGAAGTTCTCCAAATGGATAAAATCACAAAAAAACCTGCAGAAAAATTTTAAAATTCATAACAAAGTAGATGGGCATTTTTAAAACAACCTGCTGTTTTTAGACACCATTAACTTTAAATAAATTTAAAAGAATATTTCTAACATATCACATTGACATAATATTGGTAACTTTCATTTATAGAGTACCTTGACCTTTTGCAAAATTCTTTCCTAACAACCACCTGTGAGGCAAAATGTTTTCAATTAAAATTTACGTAATGGCAAGTGTATGGTGTAAAAAGACTGAAAAGGGGAGGAGAAGGGCTAGGTTTTGAAGGATTTTGAATGTCAAACAGAAAATTTTGTTTTTGGTCGTGGAGATGATAGGGAGTCACTGGAGTTTATTGAGTAGGGGAGTGACAAGATCAGACCTATCGATTTAGGAAAATCCCTCAGCTAGCTGAATGAAGGATGTAACAGGGTAGGGAGAAACTGGAGACAGACACAGACCCACCAGCAAGCTGCTGCAGTAATCGAGGTATGAGGTGTTGAGGGCCTTGCACCAGGGGTGTCAGTGTCAGAGGAGAGAAGAGAGTGGATTCCAGAGATATTGGAAAAGTGAAATCAACACTGACATTATGACAAGGTCCCACAGGCATTATGTGTGAAACTGGGGCCCAGGTCTTCCCGGCTGCTACACTACAGCTGCCTCTCAAAGTCAGAGCTCATTATTATTATTATTATTATTATTTTAATCATTAGATCCTGACCAAAAAAGGCCGATATTATGCATTCTTGCTCTTAGTTTTATACTATCATATATGATCTGTTATTGTCTCCAACATTAATCTGGTCTTTCCAAGTCAATGAGAAGTTCCTTGAGTGCAAAGACTGACTGCCTTGAGCACAGGTATTAAATTCAATTGAACAAACATTTTTTTTTTATTCATTTAATGTTGTTTTCAGGGCACTGTGGTAGTCCTGTCTACAGGTCTGGGGTAGGGGGGTGCGCAAGGGGAGACCGTCCCTGCCTTTAGGGAACTTCTGTTCTGGGGAGAGGAGGGAAAGCACCTTGTACACAATTAGTTAGATACTAAAGCACAATAATTATCTATATCTAGAGCACAGGTTTGACCAGGGAAGTGACCTGGTCAAGATACTCCACTGTGAACCTACTATTTCTAGAATCAAATAGAAACGCCCGGCTTTATCATTTAAAGACCTTCACAACCTGACTTCAAAGTACCTTTTCAGCCTTGACATATTACTCCCCTTCATGAACTCTTTGGTCCAGACAAACTGGCCCTCTTGCTTTTCCTCAAATATATCTCTTCATCTCCTGTCTCCATGCCTCTGCATAGCCTATACCCCTAATGCCTAGAATGTATGGCCTACTTACCTCGGCCTTTTAGAATCCCTACTTCCCTTCGAAGTTCAGCTTAGATGTCACCTCCTCCATGAGGCTTTCTTGATCTCCTCCGATGCTAGTGCCTTCCTTCTAAAACACCTTGTATTTATTTTTTCCAACATTTTCTGGATATTTTATACTTTCGTTTTCACATATGCATATTATCTTGCTCCAGGGAACGTGAAGCTGCTTGAAGGCAGGTACTGTTCCATTTTTGTCTTTGAATCTCCAGCATCTAACATAGTGACTGGCCAACATAGTAACTGTTTAAAAAATGCTTGTTGATTTATTGATAGATTGAATGTAGTGTCATTTCAGGCGAAAGAGAGAGTGCTAATGATCAGTGCTAAAGAGGAGGGATACGATAGGCCTCTTTCAAATAGGACATGGCATGGGCTCCCAAGTTGTGGTTAAATGGAAATTAATCCTGTTTCTTCATAACTCCTCATGGTGCCTCTCAGTATAAATGCACAGGCAATGATGCTGGGTATTCTGCTCTTTTCATCATCTGTTCTACTGCTAATGCCTTTACTTCATCAGGAATGGTTTTTCCATCTCCACAAGTTAAAATCTTACCCAGCCTTTAAGGCCAGGCTCACATAGCACCTCTTCCAGGAAATCTTCCTAGATTCCCCCCAGCCAGAAGTGATGATCTCTTCCTCCTCTAAATTTTTGGAGTATGATGTTGGGTGCAGTTTCTGGTTTGGTTTGGTTTGCTTGACTGTTTTTCTTTATTTTTTAGGGGAAGAAAAAGAGATTGGGAAGTTACTGTGGCATAAAGCTGAAAAGTATCAGTCAAACTTTTGAGATGCATTCTTAAAACACTTTTTAAACAAATGTTTCCTATGCATTTGCCATTCTGTGTTGTGTCATTGTGTGTGTGGACATGCATTATCTCCAGTGTTTTGCAACAGGAGCTGTGTTTTGTTTGTTTGTTTTCACCTCTATATCACATAGTATCTAGTTAGGTGCCTTTCATACAACAATCAGTCACTAAACATTTGTTGAATGGTGGAAAAAATGAATGAATGAATGAGATGTGCAGCCATGGAAAGAACCATTCCAGAGAGTCCAGGGAGTCAGGAGTACATTTTCATCCCGGCTCTGGAATTAGCTTCTGTCACTGTGCTCAAGTCAATAAACTTTTCCGGGTCTCAGCTTCCTCTTTTCTAAAAATGTAGATTGGGACAAGTTGTACCAAAGGTTTCTTCTAACCCTAGAAATCTATCATGCTAATAAATTAATTTTATTAATAAATAGTCTTCATAACACAGTTATATAGACTTAATTCTATAGTTTTATATTTAGAAGCTAAAAACTAGTCATTTAGAGTGATTTTGGTTTTCAAAAGAGGCAGAGAGACCAAACTGCCAGCATTCCTGGATTATGTAGAAAGCAAGGGAGTTCCAGAAAAAAATATCTACTTCTTCATTGACTACACCAACAACAAAATGTGGCAAGTCCTCAAAGACATGGGATTACAGGATCATCTTTCTTGTCTGCTGAGGAACCTGTATGCAGGTCAAGAAAAAAGTTTGAATTGAACATGCAACAACTGATTGGTTTAAGATTGGAAAAAGAGTATAATAAGACTACATATTGTCAGCTTATTTATTTAACTTACATGCAGAGTACATCATGCAGGCTGGATGAATAAAAAGCTGGACTTTAAGATCTGGGAGAAATATCAATCACAGATGTGCAGGTGATACCACTCTGAAAGCAGAAAGTAAAGTGGAATTAAGAAGCTTCTTGATGAGGGTAAAAGAGGAAACTGTAAAATCTGGCTTGAAGCTTAACATAAAAAAAAAAAACCTTAAAATCTTGGCAACTGGTCCTATCATTTCCTGAAAAACAGAGGGAGAAAAAATGGAAGCAGCGTCAGATTTTATATTCTTGGGCTCAAAGATCACTGCAGACAAGAGATTGCAGCCATGAAAGTAAAAGACTCCTGCTCCTTGGTAGGAGCAAGATCTGGCAAATCTGGACAGCATACTAAAAAGCAGAGACGTTACCTTGCCAACAAATGTCTGTACAGTCAAAGCTATGGTTTTTTCCAGTAGCAATGTATGGCTGTGAGAATTGAACTGTATAAGGAAAGCTGAGTGCCTCAGAATCAATGCCTTCAGATTGTGGTGTTGAAGAAGACATTTGAGAGCCCTTTGAACAGCAAGGGGGTCAAATCAGCCAATAATTAAAGAAATTAATTCAGGCTATTCACTGAAAGGTCAAATATTGAAGCTGAGGCTTAAATTCTTTGGCCATGTAATGAGAAGATAGGCCTCATTGGAAAAGAGCCTGATGTTGGGAAAGATCAAAGGCAAAAGGAAAAAGGGATGGCAGAGGATGAGATAGATGGATAGTGTCATGGAAGCAAGGAACATGAGCTTGGGCTGACTTGGGGACACAGTGGAGGTTAGAAGGCAAAAGAGTTGGACACGACTGAACAATAAGAAACACTGAATTATTGAGTTATTTTATATATGTAAATTAATTGAGACACTTGTAAAACCAGAAGGTAAACCATCTCTAATTCAAAAGAGATGAAAGTTTAAGAAATGTTTTTTTGTGCTGTATTAGGAAGAGAATATTAGTCACTAAAAACAAGGTACTTACTGTTTAATTTTTAATAAACTTCTAAAGCTTGTGAATCTTGAATTTGCATTACCTATATATATATAATACACATATATACACAGTACAGTTATTTTTAATATGCATTTATACTTTTGAATATTTTATTTATAAATTTAACATGCTAAAAAAGACATCATTTCAATCAAGCTAGTATAAGGAACTTTAAATTTTGTTCAGTGATGTTATCTTTTGTACTTCAGTCATTTCCCAGTATACTGACTTGGCTGTGTGACCTATCCCATAGAACCTACCTTTCTGACAAAGAAAAAGTAAGGTACAATCACATGTAGCATTCTGTATCCTTAGTAGTGTCTTACCTCTCTACCAGCCACTAAGTTAGCTCAGGCCCTCAGTATGTATTGCCTAGACTCAAGGCAATAGAGTATAGGCCACTACTGCAGTAACCTTCTGACCCTTGTCTTTCTCTCATCCATGCTATCCTCTACACCACTGCTACAGTGATGTTCCTAATACACAGTTCTGATCATATCAAATCCTAGCTCCAAAAGTGGCCGTGGCATCCTATTTCCTTTCCAATAAAGTGCAAACTTCTGTGCCTATTACTCAAGGCCCTCCACAATCTTGTTTCACTCTATCCTCCTCAGCATTCCTCTCACACATCTCCTTTGCTAACAAATTAGACTATTCATAGATTACTAAACTTAACCAACTGTTTCCCAATTTCATTCACTTGGTGTTCTGTCCCACGTGCCTGGAACATACTTTTCTTCCCTTCTTCCCATATTTCCAACTGTGAAAATCCTACCAATTCTTCATAGCCCTGTTTCAATGTCATCTCCTTCAGGAAGCTTTCCTCCAGTCAGAAGTCATTTCTCTCTCATCTGAACTCATTCTGTTCACACCTCTCCTATGTATACAAAATAGTCTATTCAGCGCATACATATTTGTTTCTTATCTTGCCTAGATTATAAGCTCCCTGAGAGCAGAGCCATATTTTTGTTTTAATTTCTCTTATCTTCAGTGATTACATATGTACATATACTGTATGCTGTAAATATTATACAATATATGTATACAGATATAAATATGTATATATAGACATATGTATTTATTCACAAGCATATACACATATATCTTATACATATATACACATGTATGTACATACATATCTAAATATGTGTATGTGTATATATATTGTCTATAGAATTAAATTAGAATGAAGTCCAAACTCTTATGCCTAGTACAGTCATAGACCCCATAGATCATTAGAGGTGGAAGGTACCTTACAGATCATATTATCTAACCACTTCACAGTTAAAGAAAGTGAGGCCTAGAAAAGTAAAACGACTTCTGATGCCTGATTCAACCTCCTTTCCACTACATGCTGTGCCACCTCTCTCTTCTGATTGGAATGTCTAAAGTTCTCTGTTTTGTAACACAGAATCAATACATTACTGTCAAAGTATATTTCTTTGAATTCTTCTCTGGTTATTTCATCCCTATCTCATTTCCTTTGAGATTAAAACCTCCTAAAGAGAAAGAACTGTCTTTTACTTCCTTCCTATTTCCCACCACGCCTAACACACAATGCTCTGCATGGGGTAGGAGCTTAATAAATTTTTGTATGATAAATGCATCTTGTGAATCCTTCTTTCAACGGCTACTCTCCTTGTTGTCATATCTGTATGAAGTCTCCTAGATTAATTCTAGGAAGTATTTTCCTAATGAGTAGCATTAGAAGCAATCATTTCTGGAATTATTTATATTAAGGTACAATATTAAAATACTAAATAATAAAATAAAAGCAACAATGAAGATTTTCAATCCTACTGTAAGTAAGAAGCCATAAAATACTGAACAATGATCTTTTTAGTTCTACAGTAGGAACAAATTAACTTTATTTCCATATGCAATAACAGTTAATATAGCAGAAAAAACTAATTTTCAATGTACAACATCTGTTTATCTTGAAAGAAAAATAGTCCTCCTTTGTTAGCATTTTAAAGAATCGAACCTAAAATAACAAGAGTTTAAATTGCCTTATAAAGAATTATTAAAAGAAACATTTTATAGTTCTTGGCTTTAAATATGTCGCTGCAAAAAAAAAAAGTGCTGTTGTCGCATTTTTTTGAATTCCCAAGATGGAAAAACTACACAAAGCACTCTTTTGAGAATTCAGCAGCTGTGCTTTCAAACACTCAGAAAGGGCAAATGCTAACATCAACCACTTTTAACTACTCTAGAATTCCAAATGTTGTAACTTCTTCCTCAGAATAATGTATACTTCTTATTTGTTAATAAGAAATGTATTCATTCATTCAGCAATTATTATTAAGTACCTACTTTGTACAAAGCAGCCCTGATGCCTATTGTAGAAATACAAAGATGCTCGCATCATTCGGAATCATTTATTGAAACCTTTTGATGTATCTCCAGATTTCACCTCTTTTCCACGATCCATGCTGCATCACCTTCCATCAGCCTGCAGGATTTCACGCTAGGTTGTGCCACTGGCATCTCAAACTCAAAGGAGGAGACAGATGCTAGAAATATCTCAGAGGTAGGATTGATATGACTTAGCAATTGGTTCAATATGGTCGAGAGAAAATCACAAGATCATAGATTTAATGCTGCCAGCTTCGGTCCTGAAAAAGGCATGTTCACTACGAGTTACCAGAAGTACTGCAGATTACATGGCGTGAATACTGCTCAAAATGTTTATGCTTCTGTTTTGAAAGAAATTCCCAATTTTATCTCACATAGCATTATATGATTATAGTGCTAACCTAAAATTTTATAAACAAGTTCATCTTTAAGTTGATTTAGTAAGATAAGAATTCTATTACTGCTGAACAGCTGAGAAATGGCTTTTAGAATAATTTTATAAAGCTGTGATAAAAAAAACCAGTTAGTAGCTCTTCTGTAGTCTATAAAAAAGATTTTTGAAATATAGATTTAGTGCTCAAAGGAACCTTGGAGGTTATCTAGTTCAATTCTCATTTTACATGTAAAAAGGATTCTGACTCTTTTTCCGTAACTTCCTACCTCACTAAGATCATGGAACCGATTAAAAACTATATTAGAAAGTCATTGTACTTGGAAAGGGAAGCCCTGTTACATACAGAAAAAGAAACTAAAGCCAAGAGATGTTAAATAGTTCATCAAAAGTCACGAGTCCTCTGATGCCAAACATAGTGCTTCCTCTCCTAGTCAGGCTTTTTTGGAGTTAAGTGGAAGTAGGGAATCGGTCTGAACGAACTGGCGGTTCCATTGGTTTAAGGCAGGGGTGTCAAACTCATATAGAAATAGGGGCCATGAATCATTACATAAGGATCCTTGACTGAGAATATTCACTTAGTTTTAAAATATAGTATTATCTATGCTTTTTGATATTTTATAGTTTATGATGTTATCTAGTCTTCATGGTATTTTAATTTCTTTTGTTAAATATTTCCCAATTACATTCTAACCTGGTTCCAGTGCACTTTGAGAGTGTTGTAGCAGCCCTACTGGCTATGTCTGACACTTTCTCTTATAGAAAATCCTTCCACCAATTTGGCAATTTATCCATAATTTATAACCTTAGAGAATTGCCTAATAAGTTGACGTCCATGCTCTCATAGTTAATATGTGTCAAAGGCAGGGTCTTTATTACTCCAAAGCTAGCCCACTCCCCACTATTCCAGGATGCACCAAATACCTATATTAAAAGATACTAACACCCTCAGTAAGTTGGTCAACTGCTTTAACAGAGGCCAAGAGCCAAACAGCCATGGAGATGAAATAAAAAGTCCTTGACTGCAGTGACTGTCAGTGACCTAATAAGTTTAAGCAGATCAGGCAAAATTGGTGATAAACATATGGTAATAAAGAACATTAAGGTTTGTAACTTTACGAGCTAGTAGGTATCGCCATTTTGACAATCCATACTTATGTCAAAGTTGTGGTAACATACCGGTGAACATATTACTTCAATGTTCTTTCTTACTATGTACAAAAATACCCATTTTGGATGACTGTGAGTCATGGAAGAACTAAAGCTTCTGAAGAATTAACATTGAAAGTCATCTGAAAGGAGAACCGAAGGAGAAGCACATGATGAGTATGAGCAGGCTTTACCACGTTGTAATTGTGGCATTATAAAGGAGCTGCAGAATAAAGTATGTCAGTAAAGAAAAGTATATGCAAAAAAAAAAAAAAGATGAGCTGGTTGTGCCTGGAGATATCAAGAGAAGGCAACATAAGGCAAACATAAGTATGTTGCAAGAAACTCTTCTCAATCCCTAGGGCAAAGTTATAGGAAGACATGGCCAAGAGTCACATAGGATGGGCAAATAAGAATGGATTGCCATCTGAACCATTGAAGCAAATTCATACCAATGAGGACACAGGCAAACCATCCCTACTCTTCTTATTCAGTAACAGTGGAACAGAGCAAGCCTAGCATTATACCCTTTGAATTCCTCCCAAAATACATTGTTTATTTTTAATTCATTGGTTAGCTAAATGCAAATGAGGTTTGATACTGAAAATACACTAGATGCACTTTAGGGAATGAACGAATGAAAAAGCATTTATTAAATACTTATGGTGTGCCAAGAGCTGGGGTTAGAAACAGAAATTCACAGTAGTCCTTACTCCCAAAGAGTTCATTGGGAGAGGTAACATATATAGGAAAGTACAGCTGCAGAGCAGGGTGGAGGGGGGCGGCCCAGTGGTCTGGAGGGTATGATGGCAGAGCAGATGGTAAGGACAAGTGGTCTATAAAGCGTCACTTCAGGGCAAAGAGCACATCTTGGTGGTTCTCCAGTGCCCCTTCATCAAACATTTATTGAATACTCACTCTATATCAGGTACTATACTAGGAATCTTGTCTCAGCCCTCAAGGAGCTAACAGCCTACAGGCAGCAATAACACATACACAGATAAGTAAATATAAAATACATGTATTAAAATACATGTATTTGAGGGGCAAGGATCACTTACAAATGGGAGAATCTGGATAGACCTTGTGTAGGAAGTGAATTTGAACTTGAACTGAGCTTCCTTGAAGGGATTCCAAGAGAAGTCAAGGAGGAAAAGCAATCTAGGCATGAGGTGCACAGCCTTGCAAAGGAATAGAGGCTGGAGATGCATGTTGAGTGTGGCAAATAGCTAATGAGCCAGTTTGGTTAGAGGATAGAGTGCAACAGGGAATGATGTGAAATCAGTCTAGGAAGCTAGACTGGAACCAGAATGTGAAGGGCTGTAAACGCCAAAGAGAAAATAAATATTTGATCCTAGAGATGGTAGGGAACGACATGGTCAGACTTGTTAGGTATATCATTGGTACCAATGCAGAGGTTGTATTGAGTAGGAGAGAGGCTAAATGCGGAGGAAACAATTAGAAGGCTATTATAATAATCCTAATAACAGTCTAGGGTAGAGATGAAGTGGTCCTGAGCTAAGGTGGTAGTCTGTGAGTATAGAGAAGCAGGTATATTCAAAAGATGTTCTAGGGGTAGAATTGACAAGACAGGGTCACATAGTAACTGTTTGAGGCTGAATTTGAAATCAGATGTTCTGATGTCAGGCCCAGCCCTCTATCCACTGTGTTACCTAGCTATTTCTGCTACTGTAAAAAAAATATTAAAAGCACTTGTCCAATTGATAGAATTAATAGTATAATTTTCTAGGAAGGAGGGCACATTATTTTTAAGACTCGGAGCTTCAGCGGGCCAAATGCTGTGTATAAATAATATTAATCTACACATCCAGTTTCAAAATATTGGTATTTGGGGGACTCAAAAAGAGTCAGAAGATTAATTGATTTTTCATCGATTGAGAAAAAAAGAAGAACAAAATGAATAATAAAAAAAGAAATAGCAAAAACCAAACACCAAACAAATAATTTGCTTCCTTGAAAATGAATAATAAAAAAAGAAATAGCAAAAACCAAACACCAAACAAATAATTTGCTTCCTTGATGTATACTTTAGCCTACCTTCAGTCCATAGTACAGAAATTCATAGTCTTGGAAGTCACCTAGCCTTACCTCCCTGGTCTTGGCAAAACTATACACAAACCAACATAGATATGTGAGAATCTGGGCTATTTTTAAAAACTAGAGGAGAAACTTCCTCTATCTTGTTGAGTCTTTTACCTCACTCAATTCTTCCTGCAACCATCATTGCCAGGAAATCTAACCTTCCTCTTTCAAACCTACAGACTACAGTTTCAACGAATGTCTCTTCTTCAGTTGTTAGATGGTTCAGAGTTATACAGAGATAACTTTGAGCATGTACTAGAAATAAGCCACAAACTGAAATAAGTTTCAAATAACATTTATTAAGTCTCCCATGCTGGCAGGTAGGTGACTCTGGATAGAACCCTGGGCCGGCAGTCAGGAAGACCTGAGTTCAGATCCAGCCTCAGACACTTACTAGCTGTGTGACCCTGGGCATGTCACTTAACCCTCTTTGCCTCAGTTTCCTCATCTGTAAAATGAGTTGGGGAAGGAAATGGCAAAACCCTCCAGCATTTTTGCCAAGAATACCCCAAATGGGGTCAGAACGAGTCAGGACTGAACAACAGCAATGTGCCAGGCACTGTGCTGGAGTATCCCTAAATGGAAGAGGACAAAGAAGGGAGAAAGAGACAATAGAAAAAATCGGTGTCTTGGCAGCATGGCAGTGACCGCTTGGTCACCAGCTTCAGAGGCAGCTTTGAATCCCAGCTTTGCTACTACCCACCCGTCTGTTCTGCCGTCTACAAGGAATCTTTTCCCATCCCCCTTATTGCTAGTGCCTTCTCTCTGTTGATTATCTCCAATTTATCCTATGCATATAAATTGCTTGTGCTAGGTGTTTTCATGTCTTCCTCTTTTGCCTTATACTCTGCAGCACTTAACACAGAACCTGGTATATAGTAGAATACTTGCTTGTTAACTGACTGACTCTCTAACCCTGGGCAGTCAGGCAATGAACAAATGTCACTTCCTGGATCTCAGTTCGTTTGTATTTTGAGGAGATTGAACCAGGACCGTGGATTATACACCAGAAGCATGGGCTATTAGTCATGGTTGGACCAGAACGATGGGTTATTAATCATGGCTGGACCAGAATCGTGGGTTATTAGCGATGTGGGACCGTTGGGGAATCTCAGTGCCTCCCTCAGGTTAGTGCAATAGGGCAATTCCCGGGCTACCCACCAGAAGGGACAGACAAGACCCGCTAGGGGGAGCCCCGGAGCAGACTCGATTAGGGGCGCGGAAGTAGTGCAGGAGCGCCGAACTACATTTCCCAGAAGCCAGTGCGGCGGGGGCGGGGCCGGAGCCAGGGACATTTCTGGACCTGCCGGGCCTGGCAATGCCAAGGTAAATGCCGGCGCAGCTGGGGACCGGGGGAGGAGCCCCTCACCTGTCCACGCCTCCTCCTTCATCCCAAACTGTCCCCAAGCGATGAAACTTCCTGCTCGTAGTGACCTCCGGGGCCTGGGCAGCCCCTCCACTCCTCCTCCCCCCCAACCCCCGTTTAGGGCCCCCAGAACACGGGTGCCGGTGTAGGAGAGGACGCCTCCTGGGCAGATCGGTGGCCTTTGGAGAAGGGAATGGAATAATGAGGAGGGGGTCCGGCTCGGCCCCCAGTCTGCCCCTAGCAGGGGGAGGGTGTGGAGGGCTTAGAAGGGGGGAGGGGGGCTGCCCAAGCTCCGTCCCTGGGGCGACGTCGCGGAGGGTGGTGGGAGGGATCCACCCCGGCCCACCCGGGGTACTGGTAAATGGGGTGATGCAGCTGCTCGGTGAGTAACTAATTTAGTGGCTGGTCCCTCCCTCCTTCCCCGAGGTCTGTAGACTGGGAGGGCGGGAACTTGGGGGGAGGTCTCCTTTGCAGCTTCAAGATGTACTTTCTGTCTCTCCGCCCAAACCCCCCCTCCCCGCACACCCGGCCTGCGCTCTCGCCCCTTTTCGCCCCCCTCCCGAATATTCCATCAAAAGGGGAGGGGCGTTCTGCAGCTGTCCCGGTCTCGGGTACGTTAAGGGCTGGGGTCGATCTTTCCCAATATACCCCAGAGAAAACCCGTTGGTGACTTCTTCCTTGTGCACCTGCCCCAGGTGGGTTTTAGGATTTTGTGGTTTTTTTGTTTTGTTTTTTTCTCTCTCTTTCCAGCGGAAGATGTTGAATCGGGGTCCCGTCCAGTGGCTTCTGTGAACGAAGACGGCGGAAGAGAAGGACCTGAACTTTGCTGCGGCCAGGTGGGCGCAGGGATGGGGCACCCCGGAATGCGGGGGAGAGCTGTGGGAGGGGTCCTATTTTATCTCCCGGGCTGCCCCTCCAGTGCCCGTGCTCTCTTCCCAAGACTATTCGTGCTTTCCGGCCCCAGGCAGGGCCTGGCCATCCCCGGGGGTGGGGTGGGGAGAAGGAGGAGGAGGCAACAACGTGCAGGGTAGGGTCATCTGAGTCCCTGTCTGGCCCAGCTCCGGAAGGGCTGGACTGAGTCGAGCACTGGAGCGAGGGTTGACTGGTTGCTCGGGTCCCCTCCTCCCTCTCCCCTCCCCCAGCCCCACGGGAGAAGTTAATCCGCGGCTGCGCTCGGTGTTGTTAGTTTCATGCGGGCTCCCGGGGTAGCCGCTGCTGCTGCGTGACTGCTGCCCATTGACTTGGGGACGTCGAGGGCCGGCCGGGACTGCTGCCTGGAGATGGCGGATACCCGATCTGTGCATGAAACCAGGTTCGAGGCGGCCGTGAAGGTGATCCAGAGTTTGCCGAAAAATGGTAGGTGCTCACATGAAGTCTTGTCCATCCGCCTCCTCCTGGGACCTTGCCAAAGAGGCCTCTGGCCCTGGACTGCTTGCTAACTTCCCCCTCCATTTCTTTTGACTTTCCTAGTTCTAGTCTAACCGATGTATGCACACCGCACCTTTTACGCAAAGGGGAAAACATAATTGGGGGTGGAGGGAGCTGCTGAGACCTCCCAGTTGTTTTCTGCCCTGAAACGCCTCCGTTACCCAGTTTTAAACTAGTTCTGATGGTTGAGAGATGGTTATATTTTAATAAACAGACTTTCAGACTACCTCGTTCTTGCTGACTCTGGATTGGTACTGATGAAAGTAAGTCTGACCTATAGATATCCGTTCTGGATAGCCGTGTACTGCATATGGGAATTCCTCAGCGATATATAGGATAATAGATCTAAAGTTGGGAGTGACCTTGGAGGTCATCTAGTTAAATTCCTTCATTTTACAGACAAGGAAACTGAGGCCCAGTTTAAGTTAAATGACTGGCCCAAGGTCAAAGAGGTTGCAAATGACATTTGAACTCAGGTCCCTGCCTCCAAGTTCATAGTGGTTTCCACTGCACCAAAGAAAAGGAGTAGCAAGATTCTTTGGCAGTACTGTATGTATGTATTTATGAATACATGTATATGAGATAAGGTTCTCTCATTTAAGCTTACACTTTAGGTCGTGATACTTGTTTTATTTTCCCTTCATTTACTATGCAAGTTTGCTGGTGTTGAAGAAGAGCGCTTGTATTACAATATTACCAGGATATTATAATATTAATTTTATATAATAATAATATACATTCTTTCATCTAGCTTAAGTAATGTACACCTGTATCATACAAAAAGACAGTACTGTACAAAGTCATTTTTCAAATTCTTTGTTTCTACAAAAAGTAAAATGGAGAAGACAAAATAAAAGCCCGACCATTTTCCTCCCTTAGTAACTTTAAGGCCAACTTTGCTTTTATCTCCTGTGGGATAAGAAGAAGAAAACAGGGGGGAAGTCAGAATGTCAGGGAATTGAGAAAGAAAAATAAGGAAATTATAGGGGAATTACATTATTTAGGAGTCATTACTTAAAATGCTTGACCAAGAGGGCTTTTTAATGGATGCAATTTTGATAGTTATACAATGGTTAGAGTGTCATGGAGTGAGGGATAGTGTACTGGCCTAAGAATAAGAAAGATCTGGGTTGAAATCTTGGTTTCTCATATTTGACCTCAGCAAATCTCTCAATTTTGGTCTGCCTTTGCAGTTGCATTGACAGGATTCATCTGTCAGAGATAGGTCTGCACCTTTTTCTTTAGTTGAAAGAGTTCTCAAACCAGTCACTCCCATGTGCATTTGGAGCAAACCGCAATAAACTATCTCACGCCCCCCCCCTTTTTTTTCCTCTGTCCTTCTGCTAATTGGATAAGTTACATTTCTCAGCCCTAGCTTATTTAGCTCCCATTAGCCTCTCCCCACTAAATATACAAGTTTATCTGCTGTTCTATGTGCTCTGGACAGCATAACTGGTGAATGTGAAGTTTTAGCCTAGGGGTAATGTTTTTATCAGTTTTGTGAACCAAGAGTTAAAGGATGAGTATTTAGAATGGATAATTAAACAGTTATTTCCACTCTTCTTGAAAGGTTTTTGGGCTACTTGAAAATACTATGCAAATTATTATGTAAATATTATGAAAAATTATGTTAAAAGGCTGCTTGAACTGCAGCTTACTTTCTTTGCTCCTTAATCCTTAATAAGAGCCTACAATAAACCTGAATCCTCTCTAGAGCTTATATCTAGCATGTCCTTGGCCTTTAGGAACTTAAATTCTCAGGGAGTAATAGGGAGATGGTATTAGACGTACAGGCTTATACACAATCTATTTTTAAATTTTTTGCTTAACAACTGAGATGCAATGGAAAGAAGCTCTTTGGTATTTAAGTTGAGATTGTGTTTTTCAAGCGGGTAACAGTATGTAAGAGCAGCTCCTCTCCCCCACCCCATTTCTTTCCCTCCTTGCTAGACAGATGTTTGATAGTTACTCCTAAGTGCGTATTTACTATTCATTCAGCAGATATTAAATGTCTGATAGATGAAGAGCATCAGTGAGGAATGTTCCCTGTGCTTTACTCACTTATCTAGTAGAGGGATCAGATAGGCATAATATAGTAACTAATACAAAAAAGAGTATGATAAACACACAAAAGAGAGAGCAACAAGATCCACAGCGAGTTTAAAACGGCCCAAGAACACGGGAAATTGACAGGCTTTTTATCTTTTGTCTAAATTGGACAAAATGTCTTTTAGATGTTCTTGCTATAGAGTTAATCATCAGGATACATTTGTAGTTGTTTATTCTGCCTCTACCAAGACTAAAATAAAAACCGAGGGCTTTGTCTGTAATTTCTAGCAAAGTTCCAGCCTCAGACACACTAGCTATGTGACTTTGGGCAAGTCACTTAACCTCTGCTTCCTTCCATGTCTTCATCGGTAAGATGGAGATTATAAGAAAACTAACCTTCCAAGGCTGTTGTGAGGATCAAATAAAATAGTACAGTGCTTGGCTATGCAGAGTAAGCTCAATATTAGCTATCATTATGATTACTTTTAAGAATTGATGAGCAGAAGGTACTACCTCACAGCTATCAGATTGGCTAATGTGACAGAAAAGGAAGATGACAAATGTTGGAGGGGATATGGGAAAATTGAAACACTAATGTGCTGTTCGTGGAGTTCAACCATTGGAACTATGCCCAACGGACTATAGAACCATGCATACTTTGACCCAGCAAGAACTGATAAGTAAACAACTATCTTCTATATACTGGGAGAGAGAGAATATGAATGTGCTAAGGTTACAAAGCACTTTTCTCCCTGCAGCTTTGTAGTTTAGGTAGTATAGGTGTTACCCTCATTTTACCCATACGGTAACCAAGACTCTGAAACTGTAAGATACCTGTCTATGGCCGTATAGCTAGTATTTGTGGCAGGATTCACACCTAAGGCTCCTGACCTCAAGTCCTGTACTCTTCACACTATGTCATTCTGCTCCTCTTATTACAGGTTATTAATAAAGTCTTTGAACAGTTTTTAAGACTTTAAAAAAATAAGCTATAACG
The DNA here is from genome assembly GCF_011100635.1 of Trichosurus vulpecula. Taxonomy (NCBI): domain Eukaryota; kingdom Metazoa; phylum Chordata; class Mammalia; order Diprotodontia; family Phalangeridae; genus Trichosurus; species Trichosurus vulpecula. Next base: position 66,648,109 of record NC_050577.1, read on the forward strand.
AGGGAAATAGTTATATATGACATTTAGAGAAAAATGTCTTCCTCTGCTTCTTGGGGATCATCCTGTCCATCCCTTCTTACGATACAGGAAGATTCCATTATCTTCCTGTTCCAGTTAATGTTTAGCCATTCTTCAATCAGTGAGCATCTACTTTTTTTCCTATTCTTTGTTGCTTTTTGTTATTGACTTTACACACTACATTTTCAATCCTCAAAAAAAAAAAAGAAAGAAACAGATCTTGAGGTAACAGAAGCCTCATGGAATAGTGGAAAAGGCCCTGCCTCGTGAGAGCTGGCTTCTGACTGCCACAGACATTCTGTGTAACCTCAAACAGTTCATTTCCCACAGATTTCCAATTCCTCATCTATAAAATGCAGAAACTTGCTTGATGACTTCTCAGCTTTAAAAGTCTCTTCCAGCTTTAATCACTTAGGCGCTCTCTCTTTATGTGGGTCAGGTGAATCAGGTGGAAAAGTAATTGGTCCACTTCTGCTAATTCACTTCTTGGGAAAACATTCTATAACTGTTGCATATTCCATTGTAGCTTGGGGCCCGACCTCACTGGAAGAAGTTGGTATCAGATTTGATTATTGCTTTCACTAAACCCCCCCTTATAAAGCCTCCCAGTTAAACTGTACCAGTCTTAAGCTGGGTCTCTAAGATGGGCATTTTTGTCACTCGTAAGATGGTGGCGTGAAAGAACACCGGATTTTGAGTCTGATGATCAGGGTACAAATCCCAGCTCAACTACTCATTCCCTGTGGGCAGGTTGCTTCCTCTCTGATCCTCAGTTTACTTAAATGAGAATTATAGGAGTAGGACTAGTAGATGACCTCAGATCACTTTCAGCTCCAAGTCTCTATTCCTGTAAGATGGATTATCAGTGTTAAATCATCGTTTTTCCCTCCAGGGTCAAAACACTGTTTTAAATTGTTTTCTGTAGGTTCATTCCAGCCAACAAATGAAATGATGCTGAAGTTCTACAGCTTCTATAAACAAGCCACAGAAGGACCCTGCAATATCTCAAGACCTGGATTCTGGGATCCTATTGGGAGATATAAATGGTAATTATGGATGTGTGATGAGGGGGATCGTAACGTTGTGTTATATGTAATTAGTATATTGGATCATTCATTTCTTTACCATCCCTGTAGAAAACACCATAAGCTTTTTACAAAGCTTAGATCACTACCCACCAAGAGTTTGAATTTTAGACAGACTCGTACTCATACAGAAAAGAATATCTTGGCAAAGACCGGGGGAGGAGGGGAGTGGGGGGGGGCAGGAACAGTAAGGGACCAGGTAGTCTAAAGGCATTAGATGGTTTTTCCCCTCCAGAAAAGCTAGAAAAGTAAATACTTGGAAATACAGCAAAAGAAATTTTTCATAGCTGCCATATTCTACTTCTTAGGTAAAATGTATGGTAAAGTAATTTCTGTTTACCACCTAAAATAACTTAGTTTTTTTTTTTGATAGCAAATAAATGGGGGGAGGGAGACTAAAACTAATGTGGGATTTTGTCTAAAATTCCTCCCCTCTCCAACTCTACTGGAAAATGTACTTCATTGCTTTCCAATAGGCTTGTGAAAAGAGTCACCAGCTACCAGACGCTAACTCTGCCACTCTTTCATTGCCAAAGTCTGACCACACACTGTTTGGGGACACTTTTCCAAAAGGTGGGCTCGATAGGTAAATGGTGACTCCTCATCGCCATTTCCAGAGATTGCCGTCAACTTCTTGAAAGACTTCAGACCCCATCTGAAGTGAGGTGTTTAGTTTTGGAAGCCAGATTTGAAAGATGTTGATTAGTTGGAGGCAGTCTAGAGGAAGGGAAACAGAATGGTGAAGGGCCTTGAGATTCTGCTACATCAGGACTCATTGAAAGTATTGGCCTTAAGAAAAGACATAGGAGGGACAAGAGAGCTGTTTGAAGTATTTGAAGGTCAGATGGAAGACGTGTCCTACTTGGCTCCATAGGGCGGAGCTAGTAGGAATAAAATTTCTAAGAGGCTATAATTAAAGATAAACAGAAGTGGAATGAGCTCCTAGGAAAGTTGTCACTTTAAGCAAAACCTCAATGACCACTTGTTTGATATAGTCAGTAGTCAGTAAACATTTATGAAGCACCTACTGTGTGCCAAGCACTGTATGGAATTCTTTTATGAAAAAAGAAAGAGTCCCTGCCCTCAAGTAGTTTATAATCTAATGAAGGAAAACAAAACAGAAAGCTGGAAAGCACAGGGGATGGGGGGGGGCTAGTGGAGAAGTCAGAGTAATCCCAAGTTAATGTAGCCAGATGAGAAATGAGATACTCTGGTTAGAGTTCTCTCCTTAAATGAAGATTTGGAAGTCATGGCCCTCTAATCAGGATAGGGATGAAATGGAGTCCCAAGGCTGATAGGATTTTAAGATGCTGAGATTATCCCAGCTGTGAGCGTTGTAGGGAATGGTAGAGAACGTAGCTGTGTGGTACGTGGTAGAAGGGATTCTTTTGGAATAAATGGCCTCTAAGTCCATTCTACCTCTGAAATAAACAGTGGTTCTGTGACTTTTTTTGTTTTTCTTAATGCATTTATTATAAACTTAGTAACCACTAAAAAAAATTCACATTCAAAAATAGGACTCTTAAAAAGATTATACATGAAACCAGAAGCTTTTATCTTCTACAGCTTGTTTTTTAAGGTATTAGCTTTTTTAAAAAGTACATTAATTTTAACAAGGGAAAGGAATAGTGACTACGCAAGCTGTGATGTCGTTGCTATGGGGAGCTCCCAGGTGAGCAAGTTCCTACCAGTGCAGCTCAGCGCTTTCTCTGCCCCAGACTCTTAGAGATTAGCCTAGCTCACCGAGAGGTTAAGTGATTTCCTTGTCCAGGGTCACGAAGCCTGTAAGTGTCAGAGACCGGACTCGATCCCAAGTCTTCCTGGCTCTGAGAAGGAGTCTCTCTCTGTCCCACAGGCTGCTTAGGAACAAAATAACTCATCTTTGTTTCCATGTACCCTCAATTTTTTTCCCCTTCTGTGCATTTTCCATATTTTGTTTCTGTTATCTACACAGTTGTAACCAGTGTGTACACTCTTGTTTTAGATCTGCTTTGTTCGTTATTCATTTTCTTCATATGTCATCCCATATTTCTTTGCATATTTGTATAAATTTATGCCAGTTCCTTAGAATTTTGGGTATCACTTAAAAAAATCAGCAGTGTTAAAAAGCAAAGATTTTCCCCCAGTCTGTTTATTTCTTCTTTATTTTGAATCCCATTTTATTATGTAAAAGCTTTTGATTTTCATATAATCAAACACATTTTGTCTGATCTCTGCCATATTTTGTTAAGTTATTTGTTTTGTCAAAAGGAAATGTAATCTTCCTCATTTGACTAATATTAATGTGTCCCATACTTAGCACAAGCACACAGATACACTCTCAGAACACTAAGGACATTTTTTTTTCTATTTTATATAGTCTGCTGTATAAGTTTTGCTAAATTTTGACTTCCCTACCACCTCCCGTACTTGAGATTTGAGTGTTGTTCTGGGATTGCCTCTCTGACCCAGCTCTACCTTCCTTGGCCCTTTTCCCTCCCTCTCCATTATCTGTGAAGCCCAAAGTCAACTCTTTGCTCTCCTCCTTCTGTTTGCTTCTTTTTCTTCTCAAATGGGATGTTTCATTCAGCTATTACTTACACAGATCCAGCTACCTTGGCTTGTAATCTCTTAGTGGTGATCATCTTAGGTTAGAGTCTGCTTAACCCATAGCTACCTTGTAGCTTCTCAATCTCAGCCCTTATTAGTTTTGCCTATTAAAATCTATTTTAGGATTATTTCTGGCCAAATCTGTCTCTAAACAGTTTTCATTTTTTGAAGACTGGACAAGATGTGCGTCTCTTTCCATAAGAGAAACATGGAGATAATATAGCACTTTCCAATGAGTTACTTATAAATTCTTTAAAGACTTAGGGTGGATGTGTAGGTAAACAGATGTACATTATCTATCAGCTAAGAAAAATTGACTGGCTTAAATTGACTATATTTTCTCTCACACAGACTTTCCATAAAATTAAATAGCTTCAGGAATAAAGTTGATAAGCTGGAGAGAAGGGTATTTTTGTATGGAAGGTGATGTTTTCAGGGGTCATTTACACCATCTAGCAAAACAACTTTGCTGTTCCAAAATGATCCTGAAGGCTAAAAGTTAGTCTCATAAACCCGTATTCATTCTTAAAGTTCGGGCATATCATCTGTGAAATCTTTGAGGTTAGGGTAGTGTTGGTATAGTAGAAATAACTGAGTTTGGGGCCCTGGCCTGCCACTTTTCTCTTGAGACTTTGTCAAGTGTCTTGAGCCTTTTTCTAAAGTAAAATGGGGATCGTAACATCAGCTCCACCTACCTAATACGGTTATTGGGGAAAAAAATAAAATGAAAACTTACCCAAAATGCTTTGTGAAATGTAAAGGGCTATATATATCTATCTGCTAGTGTTGGTATTCATGTTGTATTCTTTTTGATGTTAATGTGTAACCAAAATGTCTCTTCATTTAAGAGTCGACTCTAAATAGCTCATTTAACCTTCCCAAAATGTCCATATCACTGATCTTTCCTTCTGTGTAATAATTTAATAAGCATCTTTTAAAGAATTCTAAGAAAATTTTCTTTATTGTAATATATATGAGATATGGAGCAATTAGGAATTTGGCTTTTTTAATCCACAGTTAACTTACTACACTGTCTTTCTTTGGGGTGAACCAGTTAACAAAGGGGCGAGGCCCCTCTTCCTAGGATGGCTCTATAAGAGCTTGCTTCAAATTAGTTGTGCCATGTAGTTTGGCTGCAGGTTCTGCTTGAGAAACTGTAAGTCAGAAACAAGAACTAAGACATTTGTGTGGGCTTTCTTGTTCCAACATTATGATTTCTAGGGATGCTTGGAGTTCACTGGGGGATATGACCAAAGAAGAAGCTATGATTGCATATGTTGAAGAAATGAAAAAGGTAAGAAAAATCATTCTATGTAAAAGAAGATAAAATGTGGTTAGAACAGCTCCTAATTTAGGTTTCTCAACTTACAAGGTCTAAGTGAGGAAATAATAATTTGTCACATGAAGCAGAAAACTGTGGGGCCACATTCATTGGACTGTCAATTTTCAACTGAGAGCAAGCTTGCAAGAGTGGGACAAAATGGTGCTGATTTTTTCCCTAAGATAATCAGTATTACCTGGAAAAATTCTTAAATTAGGAAAATTTGGGGTTTTGGTAGTTCAGTGTCATATGATTTTTTCCCCAGATTCTAAGCTTCTTCACATTTAGAGACTGCTTTCATCTACAGGCAACATGATGTAGTAGAGAGAGTATCAGCTTTGGAGACTGGAAGACCTGGGTTTGGATCTTACATCTGACCCTTATTAGAGCCTCAGGAAGTTCTCTTAGACTGGAAGTTAAATTTTGCAGGAGCTCTCACACCTATGAGATCTAGAGGTTATAGGATCATAGATCTATAGCTGGAAGGAACCTTAGAGGCCCCATATTCTAAACTTTATTTTACAGATGAGTAGCTAAGGCCCAGGGAGATAAGTTACTAACTTAGAGTAGTATGGCTATTAAGTGGCAGAGTAAGAATTTGAATCTGAGTCCTGTAGCTTCAAGGTCAACTTCTTTCCGACTTTGGTGTGTTAGCTCTCTCCCTCAGTGAGTCACCGCATACAGCTCCTGTGCCTTGAATGTGCAGTAAGCTCATATGACTTGAATACTTGAATGCATGACTTCAGATAGGGAATACTCCCTCTTCTAATACCGATTCCAAGTTTCTTTATGATCCTTATGAGTTTCTGAGGCCTAAAAATTCAGCAGCCTGTGGCCAACATGGCGATTAGCATTTCTGGACCTGGCTGGGCTGATTTTCAGGTGCCAGACATATAATCTATCCTCAAGCCTCTCTAGTCAGGAGGAGGACCTTCCTCCTGGGAGGCATCAGATACTTAGCACATGCACATTGAGTTGCAGCTCAGCCTAGTAATATTACCAACCCGCCCACCTCCAATAAAGAAGAAGCCACTTAAATGTTATTGAAAACTGGGATGCCAGTGAACTTCTTTAAAGGTAGCGCCTGCAGTTTTGTCCACATAAAATAAGCTGTTAAAATGGAATCTTTAATTACAAGTATGAGCCAGTACTGTCTGATGTTAATTTTTTAACAATAAATTTTTATTGATATCTTTAGTTTTTATGTCACCAAAATTTTCCTCTTTATCCCTCCTAGAAAGCTATCTTGTATAACAAAGAATTCCAGTGTTAATTTTTGAGTCCCTGGGTGAACACTCCCTAACGTTTCTTTATGAAAAGGAGGTGGGGGGAAGAGGGTAGGATTTTGTACTGCTCATTTGATTTAAAGTTGTTTTCAAAACTTAATAAGGGATTTTTTAAAATTGAGGTTTGATTGAGGTGGGGGTGGGAGGAAGAAGAATGGAAGAAAGAATTGACCAAGGAAGATGGGGATTTTAAAAATAATCCAGAGAAGATAGGAATAGAGGCCTAATGGAACCCTTTGGTTACTAGTGAAATCTGGGCTCTGGGGGCTACCTAACAGGAGGCCACGAACTTTAAATTTATAAAATAGAATAAATATTTAGTAGTACCAAATGTATTTGGTCAATATCTTCAGTTATGTTTGATAGACTCAACTGTTTTTATCTTTTTACACTCTGACCAAAGTCTCACCCTTGGTTACATTTTCACAATTTCTGTTTCATGGACTTTGTCATTGCCTTATTTGGGGTGGAAGGTCTTTTAGGTGTAACCACTAAAAAAGAGAATATCATAATTAAAGAAAATTTAAATCCTTTTTCTCCCTGAATCTTTTTCTTAGATAGTTGTGTTTTTACTTTATTATTTTCCTGCCCCAAAAAGCTCAGTTGCATTTTTAGAGGCTATATCTTTTCTTGGTGAAAGTGAAAGTTCCCTTGACACATATAAGGAAAATTGCCCATTATTTTCAATTCAGTTTGTATTTTGAAATTATCTTTACTATGCCTGTGGAAAATTTTGCTTCATTGGCAGAACTTAAAGGACTCAATGGCTTGAATTGTTTACTAAAGTTAGTTTATTCTCACTTGACACCTTAGCAGGAAAACTTTTTAAAACCAAAACACTCAGCTTTTTCTCACCTCTAGAGAAGATCTAGGAAACAGCAATTTTGTGCAGACTTTTGTAGAAAGAAAACTGTGTTCAGGTCCTTCTGAGGACTTATTTTTATTGGGAATTAAATCTTTAAGTCTGACTTTGTCACTTAGCTGTAATTCCAGTTCTAGGGGGAAAAAAGTTCTAAGAGAAAGCAACTCTATGTAAACTTGTGCTGAAACAGAGAGAGAGACAGACATACATTTAGCTATATCCCAGTTCCAGAGGATGTCTGAGAGGACCAAATCTGTGTAAGACTCTACTGAGAGAAAGCTGAAAGTTGGATGTAGCATGGACTTGGGCTACAGTGGGAGTTTGCAGAATGGGATAAACTGAATTAGCAGTTAGGAGACCACTCTCCACAACATGGTTTTGTAATTTGGTTTGAAATAAAATCCAGTAATTCTATTCATTGTCATCATCAACAACGCTTTATTGAACACTTTTGAAGACTATTTTTAAAAAGAGTTGTTTTGGTCTAATTTTTTATTTAATTGTACCACACAGACTTTCCCATTCCAAATTAAAACTAGACACACATAATGGGGGCAAACATTTAACAAGCAAATGGATGGCTCCATTATGTGAAAACCTTCCCCAGCTAATCAGGACAGTTGGTGATAAGCTTTATGTATGAGTGTAATTCTCTGTGAAATGTTAATTCCCCCAAACTAATGGCACTAAAGATATAATAGTTTTTTGGGGGAGAAGGTGGGGGCGGTGGGGTTAAGTGACTTGCGAAGAGTCACACAGCTAGTGTCATGTGTCTGAGGTCAGATTTAAACTCAGGTTCTTTTGACTCCAGAGCCTGTGCTCCATCTACTATGCCACCAAGGTGCCCTGAGATAAAAGAGTCTTAATTTGGTGTCCTGGGTAGTATGGCTTTTCTGTTGATGCTAATGGGATGGGGAAAGGTGGGCTGATTGAAAGGGGGAAGCAAAAGCTTACATGGAATATGATCCACATCCTTTAAAAAGAAGCAGACTATTTTAAAGTATACTTCTCTTTCCTCCAGCCCCAGTAATAAAAAATATTGGGAGCTACAATTTTACATTTGGTCTTCTAACCCTTTTCATAGAATTCCCTGATGACCAGTGTCATCACAGTTAAGGTTAATAGTTCAGTCTCTTTGAGAGACTACCCGACTCTTTCCTCCTATCTTGGCTTTACATTTATGTTCCTCAAGGGCAGCTGTCATCTCCATGTTATTTGGCTTCTTCCAAAAACTTGTCCAGAACAAAGGGATCTTTATCAGATTGAACTGGTCCTTCTTGTTCCTGTTGCCTACGAGCCAGAGAACTCCTTATTGGGAATAAATCTGCTGTCCTTTATTCGGGCCTCAAGGTGATCACCATACATATCTTTGTCCAGGTTTTACTGGGTCTGTAGATATTTGGGACCTTATCTTTGCCATTTCTCGATGCTTGATCACAAACATTATGTAGTTTATCTTCTCCACCAGCAGAACCCCTAACTATACCCTTAGTCTGGTTGGATAATCTCTGGTCATACTGAACTTCATTAGAAGCCCGAGGATTGGGCACACCAAGACCAATGACTTCAGTGATTCTCACTTCTCTGTCCTTTTGAACTCTTACCAGGAGCTGCTTTGGGAAGATTTCCCATCATGTTGTCTCTCTTTGCAACTGTCAAGCCTCATTTCATCCTGTTCCTGAGCCTCCCCATCCTCTTTTTCTCCATAGGTCTTGATTCCAGCTCTTCTCTCCTGAGTTTTCTGGGCCAGTTCTCAAAGCTTCTCTGCATGTTTCTCTCTTTTCCTTTTGGGCCATCTTTTTCTCCACTTGAGCCCGCATCTCCACTGCCTCACTAGCCTTCTTCCTCTCATAAATGAAGAGAGCTTCAGCAAGTGTGACAGAGTCTTCATTAATGTGACCTGCCTGCCATCGTCTCCCATCTGCAGCCGGATGTCTGTCTAGACATGACCCTTTGCAGTTTTCCGGTTTGAAATACAGGGAGGAATTCTCCACCCTCGCTGTGCCTTCTCAGTCATCTTTTGGCTAGGAGAATGCATGACAAGGGCAGGAGGAGAAGGATGCCCATGAGGAATTTTATTATTCATGTCGAATCTTGGAGGCTCCATGGGATCTCTTTGCATTGCTACCATCCACATAATTCTTTGCTCAGTTCCAGAATTGAATGGCTTTCTCCTTGCTGATATGGTGTGTACCTGTTACATGAGCCAGAGCTAGTTTAGCTGCAGCTTGAACTGGCGTAACCTGTAGTTACGTTCTGAGACACAGATTTCTCTAGGGCTACCTGTGTCTTTTTTTTGGTAATCTCTTTAATGGCTTCTTCATCAGGTCTTTGAAGGTCTAGTTCATCTGCATTTATAACTTCTTTGGGAACCAGGTCAGTGTACTTGCTATAAGTGACCTTATCCTTTGATTGTCCCTGTTGAGCGATTAATTGCGTCATGTTTCATTTTTCACTCCGCATCCACCTGAATGGACACCTGACATTTCCTTCCTTCTTCCCATATCCAATGGGTACTGGGCTACATGTATTTCTGGAAAGGCACCTCCATCTCCAAAGTCCTCTAACAAATGAGGTATTCAACTTTTCCAATCTCCATAAGGGGGAGGTTCTCTTTGTGATGTGATCAGTACAGTCTGCCTTGATCTCTGTGATCTTGCCCTTTCCCTCAGCCTCAAGCTGGTCCTGAGAAAGCTGAGTTGGAGCAGGTAAAAAGCAGGTCAGCATCACCTTCTTCCGCTGTTTCCAGTGTTTGTGGTGGCTGAGCTGGGAGGGATTTACTAGGCCAAAAGAAGAATTTTTAAAAATTTGTAAACCTAATACAAATAATTTAAAAATTATCTTTTTCTCTGCTTCACTAGTACAAGTAATTAAGTGTTGGCTTCACACAGATAGCTAGGGATCGTGTTCTGCACAGCTCAGGGCTCTTCTTCATAAAGAGAACATTTGAACAGCATTATTTGTATTTGTTAGCATCTTATATGAAAGAGCACTCATGAATGAGAGCAGTCAGCCATTAACCTGTTTAGCGGTTATACACAGCCAACCTCAAATTTGCCAACATTAAAACCAGTAACTGTTGTCATTTCAAGTATATTTTATTTTGTTTCTCTCTTACAAGGCAAAACTGGTAGTGGTAATTATGTTTTGCATTAAAATAATAGACTTATTAATTGATAACTGAACAGTAGGTTGTCATCCATGTAGATACCATTCAGAAATGAAAATAGTGTTGCTAGTCATGTTTCTTTTTGTACCAGGCTCAGGAGCTCAGCCTGATTTTAGGAGAGAGAGCCCTATTGGTGAGAGGGTAGAGAGAAGTGGGTAGGGGTGGGAAGTAGGTGGGGAGGGGAGCCAAATTCCAGCGAAGACCAAATAGAGCATGTGCCTAACACATTATTTTCCTTTCTTTTCTGGAAAGGTTTTTTTTTTTAAAGTTGTTTTACTCATGAATGAAATCTTGGTTTGCAGATGAGACTAACTGCTTTTGAGACAATACATGAGTTGATGTGTTTATAAGAATCTCCATTTTTTGTTTTTGTTGCCTTTTCAATTGATTAACATTTGTCTGATAGTAATAGGCTCTACATGTGATGAAATGTTAAATGGGTGCATAATTCCTGAGTTCCTGTTCCCGATTTACCCTTAGGACTGGGGCAGAGTGGGGAAGCTGGGACGAGAGGAGCTCTTACATTGTGCACATTCACATGGTATTATTAATCAACCTTCTTGTATTTCAGTGTCCTGGATTTTATTTCAGTAATAACTAGTTAACTGATCAAAGACCACCATGCCTGTCTTCTGCTTAACAAGTCAGTTGCTTCATAAAATGGACTTCATATTAGAAACACTTATGGATACTTAATTATTTTAGCCATTGCATTAAGCTCATTTAGGAGAATATGTGCACTTATGTCTATTGTACTTAATGAAATTGGATATTTTATGTAAATGAACTTCATGTCTCAGAAGTTTAAAAAAATTGGAATATTTGAAGCCAGTGTAAATCAAATGAATCCTTTATTTCTGATTTCATAAGACTTGTATTTTGATCACAGATTCTTGAGACCATGCCAATGACGGAGAAAGTTGAAGAATTACTCCATGTAATAGGTCCATTCTATGAAATTGTAGAGGACAAAAAGAGCAACAGAAGTTCTGATTTAACCTCAGGTTGGAATACAGTATTCTTTGTTATTTAGCAACTGACTATACCATGAGTTGAGATTAATGTATTTTCAATGGATGATATAATTTAAAACAGTGCTGTTTTTGTTAGCTACATTTTAAAAAATTCATTCTTTTATTTTTATATACCAGTCCGACTGGAGAAAGTCACTAAATATTTAGAAGGTAGGAATGATGAAATTTACATATACATGTTCTCTTTTTCATTTTATCTGTCAAAAGAATGCTCCTCAGATATTTGCAACTACTGAACTTGCCACCTGTGAGTTGTCACTTGAAAATAAATATGCTATGTGCGATTTCAGAAAGAGAGCCTTTTCACTTTTGCTGCAGAAAACTCTCAAAACCTGTCTTAGTGACAAGAGGGGTTTCACAGAGGTTTATTATAGGGATGATTTTTTAAAAAACAAATACTTCTATGAATAACAATATAAAAGTGGTCTTTTCTTTGCATACTTATAAGTACAGTGATAGTCTGGATCCTTTTTTCTTAGCTCCGATGGCCAGATGCTGTTCATGGTAGTATCTAGAACTGTCATTGTTGCAGTTGGCTTGTTTCCCTCTAGGCATGTGTTTGTTTGAGATGGTTGTTTATTTACTAGGGTCAGTATGACTGACATACAATGCAAAGAAGAGATTTTTAACTTGTCTAAAAATCTGACAGGTGGCAACTTAGTCATTATGTTATTGTGCCAATTTTAAGTTAAATCCATGTTTTCCTTGCAATTTGAGAAATCACATTGTAGCAATACTATAGTTGAGGTAACCTTTCCCCCATTTACTACTTTTGGACTGTAAGATATTTTCAGTAAACTTTAACCAAAGTGAGTCTAAGCCATTAGTGAAGTTATTGGTTAAATCGAGCTTTCAAGTTCTTTGTGATAAAAATGGAAAAACAAAAGATTGGAAAGATGATTTTTTTATATATCAAGTGAAAATGCTTTTGACAGAAATATGAAAATTATGCTATTGTGTATTGAAATTAATTGGGGTCCTTTAATTTTGCAGAAAATCACAGAGATGTGAGAGGCAGTATTTTTAAATGTTCACTTTGAAAGCTAGACTAATGCTTAAAGGTAGAAATTTATTTATGGTATCAGCAGGAAACTGGAACTGTTTCTAGCATTGATCTTTAAAATATGGATTATAATAGCTCTGGTTGAAGTAGTTGGATTTGAATCCATAATCTTTATAAATATTTCAAACTAATACATTTATTGCTGCCAGATCTGCAAAGAAATGATAGGCAGTCTGTGCTCACCTTGACATCATACTATTCTGAGTTTCCTTTGCGGCTCAGCTCAGCTGAGGTGCAGCCTCCTACATGAAGCCTTTCATAATTTCTTTCACTTCCTCAGGGTTTTTGTTCATCCCGAAATTGTGTTATATTTATTCATCTGTGTGCCTGGTGTATTTTCCTAATATACTCTTTGAAGTCAGACTGATTCTTTTTTGTCTGTGTTTCCCAGGGACTAGTGCAGCGTCTCACTTAATGTTTGTCTGATCAAGGTATATTTGGTGATACTAGATCCCAGAAGGCCTTGAATGGAATGCCAGGATGAGATGTTTAGTAGATAGTGAGCAATTGAAGGGGTTTGAGCAGAGGTGATACACTGATTGTATCCATGCAGAAAGAAATTAATATGGTATCTGTGAAAAGTATATTAGAAGAGACAAACTGGCCATGAGAAGGCCTAATAGGAAACTTGTGCATTAGAAAAAATCATAGCCTTTCAACAAATTTTTTGTGTTTTGATCAGGGATGCTCTTGATGCTGAATATATGTCTTCATACATATTTGAAAGAGATGAGAAAGTAAATGTATGGGCAGATGGTTGTCTGTATCTTCTTAATAACTTTCATCATCTTTCTATTTTAGAATATTTCCAAATCTGTTATACTTTGGAAACCAATCCCAGAATGCCTTTAAAATGGTCAGTTTTAGCAGAGATTTCACGCGTGTGAGTGCGTGTGTGTGCGTGCGCGTGCGCACACCTGCGCATATGTGCTTCAGCGCACACATCTAGATGAAGCAATATCTTTTCCTGACTTCATCTTCCAAAGTGACATTTCCATTTCCTCGAATGGTTATGGAAATGCTGCTTCCCTTTCACAGCTATTTCTTGTTTCATTTATTAAAATTTATTGACTTTTTAAAACTTATGCTAGTAGTTTATCAAAATGGGATTAGGACTCTGAACTATAGTAATCATAGAGTTATTCTTTACTTGGCTGGTTTTTATACTTAATTCATTTTTTAAGAAGTTATTGGATGGTCCACTAAGTCATTGTACTATGTTGTCTCCTCAGATTACTAAAGACTGAGAACTTATCTTGGATCTCTAGTCCTATCTTACTACATTTTAAGCTAGAGAGGATCTGTTGTACCAGAGCAGTTAAGCAGGAATGATAACATCTCATAACAAGTTAAGCCAGTCTTGGCAATGCTTTATAAGTATTCCACTGAAACTGAAACTGAAACCTAAATTTATGAAATTTAGATTAACCCATTATGGTAGAGTCAAAAATCCCACCAGTATCAAATAGAAAGGACACATTTTAAATCACTGCATTTAAGTTTGGGCATATTCCTTTTTCCTTCCCATTTACTCTCCATTTCTGTACTGCTGAGTTTTGTAATCATGAGATTTCACAAGCTGAACAGTTTTGAATCATGTCCACATTTGTATAATAAATGCCAAGGAACACGGAGGTGTTTCAGGAAGTGGAATGAGTGATTGAGTAGATAGTTCTTTTCATTTACATATAAAGGAGTCTTTCTTCGTTTATTATGGACCCATTCCAGGACTCCCTACAAATATTAAAATAAGCTAATATTGTGCCATACTTTTGGTACATACAGTACACAGAGTAAAAGAGAAAAGCTGCCAAATGGAGACCACTTGTTAAGGTATTAACAAGAGAAATGGGCGTATGTTATCTAGGCGCATGATAGATGCCTATGAACAGTACGTGTTTTCATTGTTTTGCTGGTGGCTTGTATTGGTGCCAAGATGTTTGATGTATAAAACTGTGAATTCTGAAACTGGTAATAATAACTTATAATTTTTGTGTCACCTAACTGCTTTCCAAGCAACAAGCCTTTAAGATGGGTGGTGGGAGGAACATGTAATCTCAGCTGTACAGATTAAAGACTCTGGTGCTCAGGAGAGAACTGAATTGTGCATGGTCAGAAAAGTGTTGGAGGTAGGATTTGAACCCAGGGCTTTTTGATTCCAGTTCTTTTCATTCAATCAGGAGTCTGGAGGTTTCTCATAGTGATGCCATTGAAATCAGAAATGGCCACATTTCTACAAGATTCTGAGTTATCTGTTTGATGGTCTTCTATTCTACCCCAGGCCCACCAGGATATCATGCTGCTGTGGCTTTGGGAATGATACTCTTGAGGATTTAGAAGTCTGAGATGTGTGTTTAACTGAAGCTGCCAGCTGCTAGCTGTTTTTCAGGATTCTGTGGAGAAATCATTTAGTCTTTTTCCACAATTTTGGTTTATTCAGAGCTTATGCCAGGGCGGAGTAAGTATTAAAAATAATTTTGAAATTGGATATTCACCAGTACTTGCTTTGCGCTGCTTTGTAGATGGTGACTCTGTAGCTTCCAAAACAGCTGAATTCTAGACTTTCTAATCAGGATCTGAACTGTACACTTTCTCTTGCCCCATTCTTCTGTGCTCCTGATTCTTTCCTCATCCCTGTGCATGTGTGAGTGTGTGTGTGTGTGTGTGTGTGTGTTGGAAGAGCTACCTTATCACCTTCTTCCATTAAAGAAAGGTGAGGGGGGACAGAATTTGAGAAGACAAACAGGAGTCTTTTAAACAGTGATCATCTCTTTGAAAGTTTTTTCTACTGTAATAGTATAGTAATAGCTTGAATTCATATGTACTTTGATCTCAAGAAACTTAAAATGCTTTGAAATACTATATTACTTGTACATACAAAACACTGAAGAGTAGGTAAAAGTACTGATCCTTCCACTTTACGTATAGAGTTTAATATGTATAATTTTCCTATAATTTGGAGGTCCTTAACTGAAAATTCTTGTTAATATTAAATATATCTTAATGTTAAAAATGATCCTCAGAAAGCTAGCTTATTTGTCTCTTAGCTGTTAAGTCCACTGGGATGGTAGGTAAATCATTTAGGGATAGCCATTGTACTTTTACAGACTGTATATTGACTTATTCTTATGTCAGCAAAATTATTTTGTATTCAGCCTGTTCATATATGGTTGAACAGTAAATTGGCCCACTAAGATATTTTCCTTCAAGCTTGGCCTTTTTAGCTTTAGGCTTTGTGCTTTATGTGCTTGTTCCAGATTCCAAGGCTCCATATATAGATGGGGCAGAGATTGCAGGAAATGACTGTTGACATACTGACATATCAGCAGTATTAATAGGATCAGAGCCAATAGTGGCTTCCAATCAAGATGACCATATGAAAAGTCAGAGAGGAGCCAGGTTCTCCTACTAGTATTCCAGCAGTGATCTAAAAAGAGGAACAGACTGAATGCTGACAAAAAAAAAGATCAGTATGCTCCTTCATCTAGCTCAGAACCTCACAAAAAGACAGCCAAAAGCTATAGATGCTGGAAATGGAGTCCTGTTAGAGTTGGTACCTTGACCAAGGAAGCTGAAGGGGAAACAGATGGAACAGAAGACTCAGGACAGCCAACTGGAAGGATTGGATGCAGGTCATTGAAGACTGGAAGCACCTTGAGTGTAGACACCCCTAGGGAAACGGAAGCCAGCACCCAGAATCCAGAAAAGTGAGAATAGGACCAAACAGGGCCTGACCGAACTCCATTTAAGGAGGGGATAGAATCCGACCCTAGCACAGAGTCTCAAATCAGGACATGAGGCTGGAGATGAGCAGATAAAACAATACACTCACTATAATACTTAAAAGAAATTTTATGGGTCCAATGTGGCCACTATAATTATGCAGTAGTTTTGTTCTTGGCTTTGACTTTTTCATTTATGATGCTGCAGTTATTCTGATATCTATGTTTTTTCATCCTGAGCAATTATTATCCATGTCTTTCTATAAATCTTCCAAAAAAGGATCTACTCAGTGAGCTAGAGATCTTCCTCTCAATCTTTAAATTAGTTTCATAAATACCAGGTGTGGTGTTAATGTGATTAAAGATCTTCCCTGCCCATTAATCCCCTTAATAGGCCTCAGGTGGAGCTAGTTAAGGGCAGCTTGATTAGGGAAGGCTTGTTTGTAGGAAGGCCCATACCCTTTTGCTAATTAGTTCACAAGAGATGTGAAGCCCTTGGGCCCTGAAAAGGGTAGCGGTTAAGCTCTCAGAACTGAGGGAAGAGAGGACACAGGCAAGCAGACAACTAGGATTTGTGAGTGAGTGTTTAGGGACCAGCAGAGGGAAGGTTATGGCTTGGCTTGGCTCCCTGCTGCAATATTGTGTTTTAATTTCCTTGCTGTTATAATAAAGTGGACTTACGGGCTTTGGGATACAATTGCTGCTGTGTCAGATTGGAGTTACAGGTTTTGGGATTTGATCCTCCGGTGTCTGAATAAATATTTTACTTCTGCCTTCTATATGGAGAGCCTTTTACATTCTGCAGTACAGAACTATACAGGCATATTCATGGTCACCACTGATATTGTGATACTTGCCTTACTAATACACCAGGGCAACACTCAGGTGGTCCATTGGTTATCCTTTATTGATGCTTTTTGTTTAGAGACAAGAATCATTTCCTAATATATGAACATGCTGTCTGTTCTCTACTAGTTATTGTTAGTTCATGTCTAACTCTTTGTGACCCTGTGGACGATACTGTCCATGGGCTTTTCTCGGCAAAGATACTGGAGTGGTTTGCCATTTTCTTCTTCTGTGGATTAAGGCAAACAGGATAAGTGACTTGCCCAGAGTTACACAAGTAGTTAATGCCTGAGGGCAGATTTGAACTCAGGTCTCCCTGACTGCAGGCCTGGTGTTCCATCCACTGAGACACTTAACAGCCCTAAGGTACTTTAGCAGTATCTTCATCTTGGGGGGAAAATAAAGTTAAGCAAAACAGTCTAATAGCTCCTGTGAGTGACTGAATAAATAATTAATGGACAGGAAGGAAGAAGTTCAGTAGTTTACTTCTTAGCTACATGGTCTTCTAGCTAATATGAGTGAGGGCAAGAAGTGATACCTAAGGTTGGTGTTGAGATTTGACTTCACTGCTTTCCTGTAGAGTTGTACCTGGTGTGATGTAGATGACCAGAGTTGATGATCTGACCATTCATAAGTAACTGAAATTCGAGGGCTGTTCTAAATTTTGATTAACTGTATGGTAAAAGAGTCTGAAATACTTGGGCTGTGTTCTTCTTGGTGACTCATTTGCTCCTTTAAGATAACATATTTAAGAAAGCTAGCATTTCTACTGGGTAATTTAGAGCATGCTCTGTAAAGTCTAAAATATTCACCAAATCCCAGAGTCTTGAGTTGGAAGAGATCCCAGAGGCCATTGAATACGATGCATACCCCACCAAGAATCCAGTCTACAACTGGCCTGACAAGGGGTCATCCACTTGTTAGATGAAGTCTTCCAGTGAAGGGGAAGTTCTACAGCTGAGGCTATCCATTCCACTTTGGGAGTTTTTTCTTACATGATACCTAAGTCTGCATCTCTAAAAGTCCCACCCATTGTTTATAACTCTGTCCTTGGAATTAAAGATAGCAGGCACAGCCCCTGATAAATCTGATGCCTTCTAACTTCAGTCTGACCTGTTCCTTCAGCTGATTCTTATATGGCACAGTCCAGGCCTTTTACCGTTCTGGCTACCTCCTCAGTGCTCTCTAGCTTGTCAAAGTCTTTCCTGTAAGGTTGCAAGTATCTAGAAATTCCTTGGTAGAAAGTTGGACACATAGGGGGCCTCTTGGTCCCATGGTGAACTGCAGAAATTAATACACTTCCATAACCACCTAATTCGCTGCCGTGGAATAACTTCTGCACTGGCATACATGACAGGCTTGGTTTCCTTTACCAATTATTCAGAAGCCCTTCAATAGAATTAATAGAAGTAATTTCAGTTTTGAAAGTAACCCATGGGTAGAAAAAAAGAATTCCTACCTTAACTAGTATTAAACATGTAAATTCTGAAAGTAACCTTCACTATAGTATTGCTACAAGTGATCTGCTAAAGATACCACATTTTTGTTGGCAACAGCATGGCAAGCATGACACATTGCAGACTTAATTAGTAACCTTAAAGAGCATTCTTCATTTGTAGGTATACTTTGTTGTTGTTAATATAGTAGACCCAAAGAAGGAGGGAATAGAAGTTTCAGATGCCATGTTCTTTAGGAAAAAGAAATAGTATAATCATCACTTCTGTAATTTTAAAGAACTTTGTAATTTGTATCACAATTATTGGTTATTCTTAAAGGTTGTTACAGAGTTAGTGATTAAGTAGTTTGGTTGAGGATATTAAATGTCTTATTTTATTTTTTAGATCTTGGCAATGTTCTATCTTCCACTCCAAAGGTCAAAACTATAAATGGGAAAGCTGAAAGCAGTGATAGTGGAGCTGAATCCGAGGAAGAAGAGACCCAAGAAGAAGTAAAAGAAGCCAAGCAAAGTAAAAATGATAGTTTTCAAACAGTTTCTTCTAGTAATTCAACATTATCTGGGGTTGCCAGACACTTTGGTGTGTAACTGATGACCACCTGTGATGTTAGCCACAAAACCCAAATGGGCCAGAACTCCCATTCTAATAGGCTGCTTAATGCATCTGCAGAGTAGGGAGACTGCTGCCTGGTCCACTTAAGTAACATTTGGGATTTAAGTTGAGAGGTGTTGAGAAAGACTTCTTAGTCTAAAAAGAGGCCAGCCCCTGGCTGTCCATGGTACTTGAAGTGTCACCATTAGGGAAGAATTCTTTTGGGTTAAGGAATTACTTCCTTGTTAAAATGCATGTCTGTTTCTGTGTGTGTGTGCGTGTGTAAATATAGTGAATCTCAAAAGGAGGAAATAGAAATTAGAACTATAGCATTTTTAGTACAAAAATAGTATGGTTGTTTTGTGTTTGTGTGTGTTCGTATGTATGAGGGAAAAGATATTAAGCTTGTATCAACCAATACCTTATTGAGAATTAGTTTATTAGGTTAAGACAAAGGAGGACAGGGAGAATGAGATACAGGACTGAAGTTTTAAAGACTAGGAGAAGTCTGGATAGTGGAGCATTTCAGTGAAGGAGGAAAAAGCATGAGGACACTAAGTGCTTGGAGTACTGGTTTAGTGAATCAGGAGAATAGATTGTAGAAAGGGAAAAAACAGGAAGGCCCTTTGGATTCACCTACTTCACAGTCGCAGTTGACTGAGGCTAGCTTTCTGCTGATGACATTATCAGTCATGGAACAACTCTGGCCAAGGTTCTGGGCCAGGGCATCTCTTTGCAGCCAACTAATAGAATCTTGGGATGGGTGTCAGTGGGGGAAGGTTGTTTCAAAGCCACGTATACAGATTCAAGGCTACAGTGGTGTGTCCTCTTTTACTACAGTTACTGTTTATACTTTGATTCTGTTTATATGACTTGTCTAATTTTATTTTTTACTACCTATTGGAATATTTGTAAATTTAATTAATTGCCCAAGACTGTCCATGCAGAAAAAGATTCTGTTCTTCATGGGTAGAAAGGAACTTACTATACTACACCAAGAATTGCAACCCTCCCCACCCCCACCCACAAAATTGTGAATTTACCATTTTGACCAAAGTATGGATATTTCTATATTTGCTACCTTTCTCAGAACACAGTTCTAAAAGTGCACAGGAAAGTCTTAAGACTTCATGAATTCAGACCTTACTAATTCATAATTAGGCTAAGATGAGCTTTTCAGTATCTTTGAATAAAGGATTTGTTAAATTAACAGTATTAAGATTGCACAAGGGAGATGTTATATATTTAAGAGAACAAATTTTTTAGGGACTTTAGCACAGTTTGTAATTTTAGTATTGCTGACAGTTGCCAGTATACTTAAGAAAGGAAATCCATCCAGGAAGATGTCATCTTGGAAATGCTTTGTTAATAGTTTATTATTACTATGCATATTTAAAAGTACCCCAAACTGTATTCTTTTTTAAATAATCTAGAATTCAGACTTTCCTGAATTTTCCAAATTAGTGAAATTTTCATTGATCAAATCAGTCTCTAATTGTACTTTGAATACTACCCTATTCTTGCATTCATAGGAATTTAATTTTTCTAATGCCTAAATTTCAGCTTTCCTGACTGTAAAAAAATGTCTCCTCCAAAAGGGTAGGGTAAGGTCTGGTTAGTTGGGAAGACCCGGGGAAGGTGAAGATTTGGATTTGGATTTAGACAACCAACAGTTATCTTTAGAAAAGGCTTTCCAGTGACCCTTGGGGGTGTGTGTGTGTGTGTGTGTGTGTGTGTGTGTGTGTGTGTGATTTCTTCATTGTCCAAATACTACATGTGGAGGTAGTGGTGTAGAAAATTTCGTACCCTTCTATCACAAGTCCAGATGTCTAGAGAAGGGGTTTCCTCTGCCTATAATAGTAAAAATAGGTTTCAAAGGATGCCGAGGAGATCAGGGTAATTTTGAAGCCATCTTGGAACTTCTGTGCACATGAGGAAGCATGTTGTGGTCCTGAGCTAAAAAAGGGAACACTTTAGGAGGAGCATAGTCACTAGGAATGACAACTCCTGGTTGTAACAGGATAGTGTGAAATATGGGTAATTCTCATCTGGATGATCAAAAGTTGGCTGTCAGACTTACACTTAATTTCTTTTTTGTATAAAAGGTAAGAAAATGATGCCAGAGCCAACTGACAATAAAGATTTGGAAACTGCTTTCACTAATGGTTATGACAAAGACAGTGTTCTCCAAGATATACCAAATGATGTTCATGCCAGTTCTTCCCTAAATGACTCAAGCACTGAAGAAGTAAAAAATGGAGACCAAAACTTAAAGGAAACTGGACAAACTCCTCCTGTCAGCATTCATCAAGGTATTAAGCACTACTAATTCTGTACTCACACTTCTTAGGCAAGACTTGAGTTACTTCAAGATTTAGTAATTTTGTGGTCAATTTCTAAGAGAAATTGCACATAAATGAAAATTTCTTTACACAATTTAGGCAAGTTTGAATTCTAGATGATTTAAAAAAGAAACACAATGTTGGTACTTTAAAGTGTGTATGGTAATAGATTACTAACAAAGTAATCTCCAAGAAGAGACTTCCTGTGCCAGCTTTCGTGAATCTACATATGAGCAATTACATTGTAGCTTTGAAAGCTGATAGTATTTGGGCCCAGACAAAAATTGTTTTTTGAGGAGTTGGGAAGCAGAATTTTCTGCAATTGTGTAACATTTAAAACATAACCTTTGTAGTTATTTACTTTTGTTCTTGGCCCCTATCCCTTTTTAGCCTTTGTAAATCTAAACATCCATTAACTCCTGAACTGCAGCTTTGTAGAAAATAAGAAAGAATTTCATTTGGTAAACTAGGTGCTGTGCATGTGACTGACCACTGTGGTTGTGGCTTGCTTGCCAGTTCAGCTAAGGAGTATCATGGTTATACTTTATCTGACATATTTTGTTAGCTTCAACTCATGTAACTGTATCAAAAATTTAGGTATTAGTAATTCCAGTTTGTTATGTGGCAGTATTTCCAGAAAGCGGATTTCTTGTTGGTCAGTTGTTTTTCAGTCATGTCCAACTTTCCGTGACCCCACTTGGGATTTTCTTGGCAGAGATGCTGGAGTGGTTTGTCATTTCCTTCTCCAGCAAATTTCTTAGTTCATTTTTATTATTGACATTATTATTATTATTATTACTGAAATCTGTGATTTCATCAGGTAGAGAGTATCTGGGAAGGAAATCCCTAGATCAGTAACTTGTAGTCTTAGAGAGTGGCCGAGGGCCCTGAGACAGTAAGTGACTACCCTGGGGTCATGCTGTTAGCTAGTAGGTGTTAGAGGAGGGATCTGATTGACAGGTCTCCTCGATGGGCTGAGCTGGCCAGCCTGCTCCATGGTGCCATGCTGCTTCTTTTCAAATTTTGCTTAAAAATTCTCAAAATTCTTTATTGTATATGATCTCATTTGAGTTTCACTATAGCCTTCTGAAACTGGTGTTATGCACATTTTATCACTAAGAAAACTGAGTCTCAGAGAGCTTAAACTTACCCCTAGTCACACAGCTAGTAAGCGTCAGGATCAAACATAGGTCTTCTTGGCTTCAGATCCATCATTCCATCCAATATGGTACCAAAAATCCCCTGAACAATTTCTGTCACCTGTCAATTTGTGTGTGGGACACATTGAAACCTCAGAGAGGCATTTCAGCAGGTTAGGCATTGGCGTAGCTGGTCCAGCCTTACCCTCCCACCATATCTCTCAGCGTATGCACAAACACATGGACATACCCTACTTCCTCCTTACTGATCACTTTCCCCCCACCTTCACTTTTCTACTCAAAAGCTGTTGAAAGGAAAGTATGCCTATCTAAGATGTTGTGACTCACTAAGGTTTTATTTCGTAATACCAAAACATCTGAGTTCACTGGTTGAAAACAGTGGGTTAAAGTATAATGTGAATGGGCCACGGTCATAAGGTGGTTAGTTTCCTTCTGTTTTCAAGTCCCAGATTGCACTTCTAAATCTAGCCAGCCATCTCTCAATGCTGTCATAAGAAGACTAGGCACTAGAAGAAAAGACAGATCAGAACCCTTGTCAGCGCTGAATAGGAGTATAATCTTCATAAATGAAAAACTACAGCCTTAAGTCACTTACAGAATTTGTGTTAAAAACTCTTTTGTGTTAATAAATATGACCAGAGGCAAAGTTCACGTTCTTCCCAGGAGAGTACTTGACCACTCTGTATTTTGTATTTTGCCAGTTTCTCCTGCAATCTTCAAGTTGTTGGTACTAATTTATTTCATCAGTATTTTATGTTCTATTGTACTGTCAAGTGCTTTCCATGCATTGGTGGAAACCAATTGAAACCTTTTCAGATGAATATCCTCAGTTTCATTTAAGAATTTGGCAAAAAGTTTAAATTTGATATAAGTAAATCCATGGTTTTTTTTTTCCAGTTTGGAAATTTGAATGATTATTAATGAGATCTTTTGATGATTGAATTAATGCATTTTTCTTTTCTTACATTACTGTCATACTAACTGAGTATTTGTTAATTATATTCAGGCACATACGATGATCATGTTGAAGATATTTCAGGAATTCAGCATTTGACGAGTGATTCAGACAGTGAAGTTTACTGTGACTCCATGGAGCAGTTTGGACAAGAAGAGGTAAAAAATGACATTTTCTGATAGGTAAGTTTTCAAAGTGGTTTATCAGGAATTACATGCATAGCATCTGTTCATCACTTTGAAAACATACCTCTAAAATTTGTAATTGTTTGTATTTTATGATCATTTAACAATTTAAAAAAATTCTTTGTTTTGTTTCCCTAAGAATTATTTAAATTCTCTAGAATCCTCAACTTGTTAAATATTCTGGGACATATGAATTAGAGAGCTAGTGATGTCTTTAAGATACAGACCCCAGTTATATGTCTTAAGTTAATAGGAGCTAACTTCTTAAGAAGGTAAATGATTGTTTTGAAACATTGAAAAATGCTCACACTAGTCCCAAAACATTTGACTTAGACTTTGATTTTGAGTGTAATTAATATTCATGTTTCCCAATTTAACCCTTCAGATGGTGGAAACTCAGAATAGAAAGATGTTTGCAAAAATTTCTTTAAAAAAAATATCTAACCATACATTTATTGTCCAGAATTCCTCTGCTTTATGATCTCTGAAAGCAGCTAGAGGACTAATCTCCTTATAGCGACTTTTATTTGTTTGAAATTTGTAGGTTTCTCTCTCTCTTTAAAATAGTTGTGGTATTTATCCCTGAAAAGAAATTTGTAGGAAGGAAGGAAATAAGCATTTATTAAGCACCTACTATGTGCCAGACACTATGCTAAGTGCTTTACAAATATTATCTCATTTGAAATAACAACCCTGGTAGGTAAATGCTACTACTAGTCCCATTTCACAGTTGAGGAAACTGGGAGGTTAAGTGACTTGTCCAGGGTTTTTGAACTCAGATCTTCCTGCCTCCAGGGCCAGTTCTCCAACCATTGTGCCACCTTGCTGCACTTAGATTTCAGTTACTTTGAGAGTTAAGTTTTTTTTTCCTAAAAAGTTGAGTTGTCCAATCCTTAATTTTCATTTTGGTAACTATAGTCATTCTGTCATTTGATGGATATTAAGTTCTACCATATTTTGACTGTCTCTCTTTCTACAGCACTAAATAGAAGTGATTTGGTAATCAGTTAATTGGCTTGTGTAGACAGCTAACTTCACTTACCTAGGCCAAAAAGAAACCTCACTTTGAAGTCTGAATTACTGAAGAGTATTCTAGAATACAATAAGCTCTACATATTTATTCTCTTTTTCATTGCTTACTTCAAAATTTTCTACTTCAAGTTATTTTTAATTCCTTGAAAAAAGAACACATGTACCAGAGATTATATTTTGAAATGTCTTACTAATCAAGTTCAGATGCTTTTTAAAAGACTGTTTTTCAAAAAGACAGGATCCCATTCAAGCTCGTTAGCTTTTCCTTGTGATGCCCTGGTTATTAACTGATAAAATTATCTTCCTCACTGAAAGTGTAATTCTTTTCTCAGTGTTAAGCAGAAATTTGATTCCTTTTGTAGGGGAAATATGTATGTTCTTTTTTCTCCCTTGGTGTTGAAGTACCTTTGGCCTAATTCCACCAGAACAACCTTGCAATTTAATCAAATCAGTGGAAAGTAATCTGACAAGCCTTTTGTTTGGTTTGGCTTAATATGTTGTTAGATTAAATAACAAGTTGAACCATAATATATATGATGTTATAGACATCTTGTCTAAGCGGTTTCCATCTGTTTTATTATTTTAAAATAGTTTTGACCATTTATTTTTTGAGGGCTGAGTGTAGTTTTCTGAATGTGGATATGTTTGTACATCACATTTAATATTCAGTAACAAGAGAATGGTAGATCTTAACCTGTTAATGAGCCTTAAGATCTGTTTAAAGTTCAGTGTTTAATATAAACCAAAACATATCTATTTCTTCTTCACCTACACTTTTTTTGTGTGAATTTTTTAAGGTCCTTTGTGCATAATAGGCATTTAATGTTTGTAGAATTGAATTTATCAGGTCATTCAGGAAAGATATGATAAAGAAATCAAAAGTATAGTCACCACTCAGGCTACTGTTGAATCTTAATATAAAATATCCCAACCATTTATTCAGTGTTAGCTTCCCCCCGAAGAATTCTAATTTCATTGATACTGAGAACTCTCAGTGACAAAATTATCATGAGGGAAGCACATCTTGTTGTTCAGTCATTTTTCAGTTGTGTCAGACTCTTCTGACCCCAATGGGGGTTTTCTTGGCAGAGACACTAGAGTGGTTTGCCATTTCCTTCTCCAGCTCATTTTATAGATGAGGAAAATGAGGCAGACGGGTTAAGTGACTTGCCCAGGGTCACATGGCTAGTATGTATCTGAGGCCGGATTTGAATTCAGGAAGATGGATCTTCCTGACTCCAGGGTTGGCACTCTCTCCTTTTGGACACCTAGCTGACCATGAGCAGATCTGCTCTTCTTTAATTAGAGTTGCCTGGGGCATGGAGAGATTCAGTGGATTTGTCCCAGTGTTACATAGCCAGTATTTGTCTGAGGCAACCGTTTGACCCAGGTCTTCCTGACTTTGAGGGTGTCTCTCTAACCACTACACCAGTGGTATCAAACTCAAATAGAAAAACAGGTGACTACACTGTAAATGAGAATCTTTGTGGGCTGTACATCTTGACTTAAAAAATACATGTTAACATTATCTATGTTTTATGGTATTTTAATTTTGTTAAGTATTAGTTACATTTTAATCTGGTTTAGGCTGCAGTGGTGTGGGCTTTGTGTTTGACACCATTTTGCCCCGTGGACATTAGCTTATAGAGAAATAAATTGTGGCTTGCCTGTTAAACACTGTGTTTTCAAATACAGGAAAATGTGAGCTGTTTTTATTTCTCTCTGGTTTTCGATCATTTTTGTTTCTGTTTGTTCCATATGTCATTGCATCCCATTCTTTTCAGTAACTGAGTACTGCACTGAACCAGCCACGTGATTCATCCGCCCAGGATTCTGTTTCTGATTGAAGCACTGAGGACATTTTGGGGAAGTGCATGACTGTCCTCTTTGATTGATTTCATCCTTCAACTCATTGGTGTAACCTAAGCATGCTAGTTTCCCCTAGTAACCTAAGGTCCAAAGTATAATTTAAGCATTCAGAGTTTTAGGTAGACCTTTGCACAGACTAAAGAGATTAAGATTCTTCAGCCGAGAAAAATGAAGAGAGTGATATACCAGAACCTAGAAAAATCATTTGGCTAGAAGAAACACAGACTTGTTACCAAGTGCTGAAATAACAACATGGGAGAATACCAGGGTGGTTGGAAGGTTAATAATAAGGCAGCTCCTAGCCAGCAAAGGGAGTTTAGATCTCCATGCCCGGAAAACTCCCAGGGTGCTAAAATAAACTTACAGGTGTGACCTCTGAGCCACTGGCTGTTGTTTGAGAAATCACAGAAAATTTAAAAGTTACCAGAAGGCTGGAACCAAGTTAGTGTATTTTCCATTTCTCACAAAAGGGAAAAGGGCAGATTCTGAAAATTGCAGGTCAGTGAACTTCATCATGACTACCAGCCAACCCCCAGAAAGAATCATCAAATCAATTATTTGTAAACTCATTGAAAAGAAGTTGGTTATTACTAGTAGCAAGCACAGGTTTATGAAATAACAAGTCATGCCAAACTCACCTCATTTCCCTTTTTGATAGGTTTGCTAAATTGTCAGATCAGAGTATATTGTAATGATATTAAGGTTGCTTTCATCAAAGCATTGGACAGTTTTTCACGAATACTCTTTTGGACATCATCATGGAGCAGTGGGGCAGAGGGGGCTGGATGATGGTACAATTAAATGGCTTTAGTCCCTAACAGAGTTATATCAGAGTGGAATGATGTGTCTTGGGAAGACATCCTGAGTCCACCCTCACTGGAGGTTTTCAAAGCAGACTTGTTGGTGAGGTTACAGAAAGGGTTTTGATTCAGTTTTGGGGCTGGACTTTGGTGGTCTCTGGTTTTTTCCCTTCCAATTAAGGGATTGGAAAATTGACACTCAGCATGGTTGCTCACAAAGATTGTCTCCCACATCTGTTTCCATTTTCTATTTAGAATTAATTCCAGTCTGTTCCCCTTCCTTATTGATCCTAGAATGGCCTGTTCAAGCAGACAGTTGTTGGTTCTCTTCTTCTTTCATTAGTTCAACTCCTCACACTCAAATCATCTTCTGTATTAACCTCAGTGCCTCATGTGACGTTTTGTTCCATAAATGTTTAATTGAAATGAGTCCTTCTCTGTTTTTCTATAAAGATAATTAAATTTAACTTTTGCTACTCCTTGGACTTTTTGGATTTTGCATCTTCTCATTTCACATGGATCTCAGTTTCCCTGTCAAATAGCTAGAAATCTGTCCTTATTTTTACATTTTTATCATAAAAGCATAGAATTTTCACTGTGAGATTCAAACAATAATTGTTTTTTCTAATAACATTTTTACTCTTTTCCTCTTTGCATTGCTTTGACCTTATCCTTCCTTTTGATCTTGTACCCAGTAAAGACCATACACCATGATTACATAATGCTTTTCAAGCTATACGTGATACCTCTATGAAGTCCTTCATATGAAGAAATTAACGAGCTTTATTTCAGTTATACTTCAGCCCAGTTACTCTTTGAGAGGTTGAAGTTTTAGTTCACAGAGATTTATTAACAGTTTCTGCATTACCCAAAATTACAAATTGAAAGAGGCCCCAAAATTATTTAGTGATATAGATAATGGTTTGGAAGTTCTATTCTTGGTGATTTTAAAGGTTATAAACAATCTGCTTTGGTCTCTTACCTTACTATGAGGTTCATATTTTTATTTTCTAAAAGATCTAATAGAATTCAGTTTCCATTCAGCCTTGGATAACTACTAAGCAAAAGCCTTATGTGGGTATGGATGACAGCTATGTCTATGTGAGATGATAATTTATAACTATAGTCTTTTCTGGCATTTTATCCATTTAATTGTTTTGAATTTTTTTTAGTATAAAACAAATTTTATTGTAGTAACATTTCACTATATAAATAATTGCTCATACTGGAAATTTGGTTTTTCTCTTAAATGTGTAACTTTAGGAGATAAGGCAAATTCATTCACTCATTTATTTATTCAGTAAACATTTATTGAGCACCTACTATGTGCCAGGCACTGTACTAAGCACTGGAAAAATTAGGGAAAATGATTACAAAACTTCATGCTTTTTTAAGTCAGCAAATGTTTTCTACCTCACCTCAACCAACACATAACAGAATGAATTTTATATTTTTGTGTACATTGTAAATAGGCTGTCTGAATTACATTATCTTAAATTTTAAACACTAAACCTGAATCATTGTAAAAATCAATTTTCAATGTAATCTTAATGTTTAGGATTGTTGAGCCTTTTTTGGATTAAATTGGAAACTCTAAATAATTACTTATTAATAGGCCATATTTTTAAATTATTGGCTTTTAAAATTTTCTAGCCAGCATAATGAAGTTTAAATTCTGGTCCTAATCCTTAATGTACCTGCCTAAGAAAAATGTCAATATGTTAAAATTTTATCAAATTGAAAATTAGTTGGAGAAATCTTTTTAGAAAAAGGATTTGCCTTCATATAATCATGGACATTTTATGGGCATTATTTTAACGAAATGCTGTTTTTGATTTTTAGTCTTTAGAAATCTTTTCATCAAACAAAGGACCATTTAGATATTCATCTCATTACCTGGGAGGAGATCAAAGTCAACTGTTGGAAAATTCTGGTCTTCCTGAAGAAGTTTGTATTGCCTCGGGAAATTTTCGTGTTGGAGATGTACAGACGATTGCTGTTGAAGGAAAAGGAGAAGTAAAGCATGGTGGGGAGGATGGCAGACCCAGTAGTGGGGCACCCCAGCGAGAGAAACATGGTGGGGAAAAGGAGGAATTCTCTGGTGTGAGGAGGGGGAGAGGTATGTCTTGTCTCGCTTGTGTTTTTTTCTTAATTTGTCTATTTCCAAAACTATGCAGTTGAATCACAGGCATCATCAGAACTGTCATATCTGCCATCTGACAGCTGAGATTTCAGTAAACAAACAGTGCCTAGCACTCTGTTAAGCTCTGGAGGAGATACAAAGTGAAGATAAGAGGCCTGGAGGGTGGGGAGGAAAGGCCCCAGACACCTATGGTTGATATAAAATGCTGCAGAAGCCTTTTAGTGAATTGCCAAATGGAGATGTAAAAAGCATGGAGAAGGGTGATAATAGACCAGAAGGAGCTGAGGAATTTGGAAGGGAGGGTGTTTTAGACATTTGAGTGCAGGCATAGATGCAGCAGCAGGGCCCAGGGCTCGTTCTGGGTAGAGAGTAGTCTGGCCTGGGATGTTGAATAAATGAAGGGTAGAATGGTGGACACAGCTAGAGTGTGGAGGGTTTTGAATACCAGCAGAAGGAGTCACAACTTTCCTTATGTATGAAATGAAGCATTTAAAAAGTTTAATTGAGGCCTTTTGTTTTTGCATCATAGTCAATGTCCAGATGTCCTCTTCCCCTGCTCTCAACTTCTGAACCTAAGCCTTGTAACTAAGGAAAAAAAAGTTAAGCAAAACTGAGCAAAACATAATCTTTTTCCAACAGCATGTGTAACATTCTACTCTCAGTCCCCCATTTCTCCAATGAAAGGTGGGAGATACAGTTGCTTTTCTCTCTTCTAGGGCCGAGGTTGGCTGTACGGTCATTCAGGACTCAGTTTCATTTTTCTGTTCTTTCCATTTACCTTGATGTCATCATTCCTCTGGCTCTGCTTATTTATCTCTGTGTCAGTGCACATCAGTTTGGCCGTGCTTCTCTGAATTATTAATGTTTGTTAGTTCTTTTGGTGAAGTGATATTAAGTTGTATTAATTCCCCAGTTGTTGGGTACCCACTTTGCCATTGAAGAATTTTTTTTAACCGAGAATTGACATGACCAAATCCTGTTATCCTGATTTCTTTCTTGCTTCTCCCCTTTTGGCAGTAGACAGTACAGTAGGTTTCTTGAAAAGGTAGGAGAGATGGTTCTACCTCCATACTCTTTGTGGAGTTTTTGAAGTAGCCAGGCTTGTGTCCTTACCCAGCCATTATAACTATTCTGCTAGTCATGTGGCAAGCCAGCAGAGATTTTTCTATACATGTCAAAAACTGAATTTCTCCTCTAGTTCCCATAAAGCTCTCCCTTCCAAACTTTCCCATCACTGTCAGTGTGTCGCCATGTTCTTGGTCCCCCGGGGTGGAAACCAGAATGATTTCCAATTCTTCTGTCAGCCATTCCTGAAAAGCTACTCCATTGTAAATTCAGAAAACTGTTAATTGGTCATGTATCTCCATTCTTTCCTTTCATTCCCCAAGCCGGTGCAGTGGTCGAGGTTTTCATTCTGGACTTAAACTAGACCATTTCAATTGTTATACAAATCAGCTATAAAAAAGAATATTACCACATTCTCCAAACAGTGTTCTGTGACAAAATAAGTAACATTCATATAACAATTTAGAGTTCACAAAGTACTTTACATACATTGGCTCATTTGAACTTCAGCAATCCTATGATAACAGATGCTACAGTTATATTATTAGACTCATTTTATAGATGAGGAAAGTGAGACTTTGGCCAGGGTGACGTGCTTGGTCACAGCTGGTAAAGTCAGAGACGGGAGTTGGACCCGGATCTCCTGAATGTGAAATCTAGCACTCTCTCCCTATACCATGCAGAAGTTTGGGGGAGCTCAACACTTGTACAATACAACAGGAAGAGAATTTCATTTCAGGGGGTCTCTGACAACTCCAGCTGTTGTTGAATGGCTAAAATAGTTTCAGTTTGATCCAGCTGACTTGTGTATGCACCAACTCTGCTGCTGAACACTGGGGCTACAGAGATAAAAAGGAAACAAAGCAATACCTTCAGGAAGCCTATTTTCTAGTGAGGTGATAAGACACACACAGATTCAAAGTTTCTGCCTAACTATGTTTTTCTTTGTTACGAGAAAGGATTTAATTAATGAGGGAGGAAGAAATGACTGTGATGTAAAAATAATTTTCAGTTAAATTCACTTAGAGGAAAAGAGCAGTTAAGGGGAAAGCATGGAGTGACAGTGGCTCGCCTTCTCTAGCCAGAGCCAAAAGCTCCCGAACTCTTCTTGCCCTCCAGGTCCCTTCACGAACTGGTCTTTCAGGACGCATGCATTCTCTGCTCTAACGTATCCTGCCCACAGGAATTAGGATAATCTTCTTGGCTATTTTTAACAAGTAGCTCATTGCTCAAGAACCTAGTTTTGTTTTTTTGTTGCCTCTCCTATGAAGCCCACACTCCTCTGCCAAGTGATAAAAACCTCTGCCAACTTTCCTTGTTTGGCCTTCCGTTTATTTGATTAACCTTGTTTTTCATTACTGTTGTGCTTAAAGGAGCACACTAGAAGAAAATTAATTGCTTGTGGTTGTCTTGCCTTTCACAGGACTAATTTTTTCAATGTCTCTCTATTTTGGTTCCTTCCATGCAGGCCACCGGATGCAGCCTTTGAGTGATGGGCTTCACAGGGGCCGCATGGGCAGTGGAGGGGATGGAGAGCGGTGGGGTTCTGACAGAGGAGCTGGAGGCAGCCTCAATGAGCAGATCGCAGTGGCGCTCATGCGGCTGCAGGAAGACATGAAGAACATCCTTCAGAGACTGCACACGCTGGAGACGCTGGCTGCATCCCAGGTGCACAAACATCCCTTTTTCTTTCCTCTGATTCCTTGACCGTTTTATGCTGTGTCCGTATACTTTGAAGATCCTGATCATGAAGGTCCATGGATCATGAAAGGGAAAGGGTGCAGAACAGTAATGGAGGCAGAAGCAAGGGAGACACTAAGAAGAAACTCTTTCAGCTTTGTCCCCAGCTGAAATGTGTGGTTGGGCCTAGAGATGACATAGGAAGTTGCTGCGAGAGCTCCTGCCCGTGCCTGTACCCGTACTGTCCTTGTGACCTTGGCCAGGTAGCAGAGCAGTGCCTCTTCCCCATCCTGGCTTTCCTTGGGGCCTCTAGGCTCTTGGAAAGAGGTTTGCCGGGCTTCATCAAAAAAGACATATTGTCTGCTTGCATTCCCAGGTGTACTCATTAAATATAAATTTCAGTACTCTGCTGTCATCAGGGTGGGCACACCTGCCCATGGATCAGATTGTGGCCCATCCATGCCTTCTGTCTTGTGCTAATCAGGTCCCTGCAGTGGAGCTTACAGGCTGTCTGTTGGTTAGGCCTCCTTGTGTGTGATTAATACCTCTTTTTCTGCTCACAAGTCTGCGATGATGTCCTTTATGCCACTTCTTTGTTGCTAATGCATTGCAGCCCAACATCTGCCTCCTTTGAGTGACTTACACTTTTAATTCTTTGGAAATGGGGATTCTGTGCCTATTGATGCAAAAATTTTAAATAAAATATTAGCAAAAAGATTTCAGCAACTTATCACAAGAATAATACACTATGACCAGGTAGGATTTATTCCAGGAATGCAAGGCTGGCTCAGTATTAGGAAAACTATCAGTATAATTGATCATATCAACAACAAAACTAGCAGAAACCATGTGATCATCTCAATAGATGCAGAAAAAGCCTTTGACAAAATACAACACCAATTCCTATTAAAAACACTAGAAAACATAGGAATAAATGGAGCCTTCCTTAAAATTATAAATAACATGTACCTAAAACCATCAACAAACATTATCTGTAATGGGGATAAGTTAGATGCATTCCCAGTAAGATCAGGGGTGAAACAAGGATGTCCATTATCACCCCTACTATTCAATTTGGTACTAGAAACGTTGGCTTTAGCATTAAGAGAAGAAAAAGAAATTGAAGGAATTAGAATAGGCAAAGAAGAAACTAAATTACCACTTTTTGCAGATGATATGATGATTTATCTAGAGAATCTTAGAGAATCAAGTAAAAAACTACTTGAAATAATAAACAACTTTAGCAAAGTTGCGGATATAAAATAAACCCACATAAATCCTCGGCATTCCTACACATTCCTAACAAAGCCCAACAACAAGAGATAGAGAAATTCCATTCCAAGTTACCATAGACATTATAAAATATTTGGGAGTCTATCTGCCAAGACAAACCCAGGGCCTATATGAACATAATTATGAAACACTTTTCACACGAATAAAGTCAGACCTAAATAAATGGAAAAATATCAGTTGCTCATGGTTAGGCAGAGGTAATATAATAAAAATGACAATTTTACCTAAATTAATCTATCCAGTGCCATACCAATCGAACTACCAAAAAATTATTTTACAGAGCTGGATAAAATAATAACAAAAATCATCTGGAAGAACAAGAGGTCTAGAATATCTAGGGTATTAATGAAAAGAAATGCTAGGGAAGGTGGCCTAGCCATACCAGATATCAAACTGTACTATAAAGCAGCAGTCATCAAAACTACCTAGTACTGGCTAAGAAACAGAGGTGTGGATCAGTGGAATAGGATAGGTACACAAGATGGAGAAGTCAATGACTACAGCAATCTACTCTTTAATAAACCCAAAGAATCCAGCTTCTGGGCTAAGAATTCATTATTTCACAAAACTGCTGAGAAAATTGGAAAACAGTAGGGCCGAAACTGGGCAGTTACCTTTTTTTTTGTTTACAACACACGGTTCTACATAATTTTGAGTTCCAGATTTTCTCTCCTCCCTCCCGCCTCCATTGTGAGTCCTTTGCAGTTGTCTTTGAACCTTGTGTTGCTGAGAAGGCCAAAGTCTGTCAGGGTTGGTCCTCACAGAATCCATATATCTGTGGTTGTGTATAATGTTCTCCTGGCTCTCCTCCGCTCACGCATTATGTTGTGTAGCTTTTTCCAGGTTGTTATGAAGTCCGTATCATCCCCATTTCTTATGGCACAATAGTATTCCATTACCTTCATATACCACAGCTTGTTCAGCCATTCCCCAATTGATGGGCATCCCTTTGATTTCCAATTCTTAGCTACTACAAAAAGAGCCACTATAAATATTTTTGTACATATGGGTCCTTTTCCCGCTTGTGTGATTTCTTTGGAATACAACCCTAGAAGTGGTATTGCTGGGTCAAAGGGTATGAACATTTTTATAGCCCTTTGGGTGTAGTTCCAAATTACTCTCCAAAATGGCTGGATCATCTCACAACTCCACCAGCAATGTAACAATGTTCCAATTTTCCCACATCCTCTCCATCATTTATCATTTTCCTGTTTTGTTATTTTAGCCAATCTGACAGGAGAGATGTGGTATCTAAGAGTTGTTTTGATTTGCATTTCTCTAATCAGTAGTGATTTAGAGCATTTTTTTCATATGCCTGTAGATAGTTTTAATTTTGGGCAGTTACCTTTGATAATTTCTTTGAAGATACTGTCAAGGCTCTTTTTTTCATCATGGACTTCCGGTAGACCAATAATTTTTAGATTTTCTCTCCTGGATCTATTTTCCAGTTCAGTTGTTTTTCCAATCAGATATTTCACATTTTTTCTATTTTTTCATTGTTTACATTTTGTTTTACTACTTCTTGATGCCTCATAGAGTCACTTGCTCAATTCTAATTTTTAATGAGTTGCTGTCTTCATTTTGCTTTTGAGTCTCCTTTTCCAATTGGTTGATTTTACCTGTCAGGGTGTCTTAGATTCTGAATCTCTATAGCCATTTCACCAATCTTATTCTTTAAGAACTTGATTTCATCAGTGGATTTTTTTTTTCCATTTTTCCCATTTTTTCTTTTACCTCCCTTTAGCTCTTCCAGTAATGCTTTTTGGGCTTGAGACCAGTTCTCACTCCTTTTTGCGGTATCAGATGTGGGTATAGTGTCATTGCTATCCTCTTCCAAATTGGTATTTTGATCATGTCTGTCTCCATAAAAAGAATCAATGGTCCTAGGTTTTTTTGTGGTGTTCTTCATGTTGGTTAGCTTTTTCCTGGCTTTACAGTGAATTTCTGCTTTGAGGCTAAGGGCTCTCTGTCCCAGGTTTCTTCTTCTGGGGATTGTGAGTCTAGTTACTGGCTTTGTGTATTACAGCCTTCAGTTTCCTGAGGTGTGGGGGAGGGGTCTGGCTTCCTGAAGTCTCTTCTTCCCCTGCTCTCCAGCACTGTAGATCTTTAGCAATGGTCTCAGCTGTTTGTTGTTTGTGCTGTTGTCTGCCACTTCCCCTGGTGATTCAAGGGTATGTCTGGGCTCCTGGTGTTGACTCCTGCTGGCTCTGCCCCTCTGGGACTCAGGAACTCCCACTGCTAGGCCACTGAAGCCCCACTTCTGTCTCCTCTATTCCAGCGTTTTTTTCCCTGAGGAATTCTCTGGGTCAGGGGGAGGAGGGATTAGAGCCATTTACCTGGCCATTATGTCTCCCGGAAGTTCAAGAAGACGAGTATCATACCTTTGGGCTGCAAGACTCAGGAGTTGATGTCTCAAGGCTGGTGGTGCTGTGCTGCTGCCTCTTGGCCCTTCCACAGACTTCCCTTGGGAGGCCTGGGGATCTCCGCGGTTTTGGGCACCCAGCTTTCTCCCAGCCTGTTTCGCTGGCTGATTTCAGCAGCTCCTGCCACTTTGGTGCTGTTTGGAGCAGCTCCGCGTGCTGAGCGCTCTCCCAGCCTACTGATTAGTCCCGGCTGCCTTTCGGACTCTGCTGGCTTGGAAATTTGCCCCACTCAGACTGCTCGTGGTTTCTAACGCTCTCAGATCTGCTTAGATTGCTTTTTTATATGTATCTGACAGAACTTGTGTGAGAGAGCTCCAGTAAGAAGCTGTTTTCATGCAGCCATCTTGGCTCTGCCCGTGGGCTAAAATCTTTGACGTGATTATGGATCCTACTCAGGAATCTTTGCACTGTCCTGAGCTTGATGCAGTCAGTGCATTGTCATCCATAAACAGAAGCATCTGGAGAACTTTACTTTCTATCACAATTTGCATTAGATATCCTCCAGTAAATTAGCACATACTTTTAGTGAAGAGAGAGACATGTTCCCATTTTGGCTTCACATGATATAAAAGTCATCAAATGAAGATATCTTTGCTATTATAGCTTCCCAGCAATCACATATGATCTTCATATGTATGGGAAACATCAGTGGAGAGCCTGTTAAGTTGCATTTTGTTGTACTGAATGAAATGCTTTTTTTATAGTCAACAATAAACACAGTAGGATTTTGTATTCTCTTACCTTTCAGTGAGTTTTGTGGCTGTAAAGATGAGGACTGCAATAAAATATCGATTATGAAAGCAGGACGAGTCTATATGGTGATCATGTCCAGAAGTGTAGATCTCTTCACCTTGTACCCATCACACAATAGACTTACACTTAGTAGTAACTTCCAGGTTTTGTGTGACCCTGACTGCAGTTCCTTGGTACTTGACCTAATTCTTTCTAGATGCCTGTGATCTTTTTTGTTTAACATGGGAGCTCTGGGTACTGGTCATTATATTCCTGGGATTTTATCCTTTGGGTTTTTTTTACAAGAGGTGATGGGTAGAGTCTTTCCATTTTTACTTTGCCTTCTGGTTCTAACAGGCATGGGCAATTTTCCCATGTGATTTCTTGAAATAGTGTTCAGGTTTTTTTTGTTTTTGTTTTTTTAAATCATGGTTTTCAGTGACTCCAGTGTGTCTTAAATTAACTAATTGACTTGTTTTCCAGGTCAGTTTTTATTATTAGGTATCATACATTTTCTTCTATTTTTTCAGTCTTTTGATTTTGCTCCAATATTTTTTCTTGTCTCATGGAGTCATGGATTTGCATTTGGTTTATTTAGTTTTCAAGGGTTTACTTTCTTCAATAAAGTAGATCATTTTCTCTTCTAAGCTATTTATTCTCTTTCCAAACTTTGTTGAAAATCCATTTTTCCTTTTGAGTCTCTGCTTGCAGTTGGTATGGATATAGATTTTCGATGCTGGTCAATGTTTTCTTAGATCTGTTCATGTCCAGCTTTAGTTTCTGAATTGGGGCTTTGTGTCAGGGCCAGCCTTTGCTCTTGCTCACTGTTCTCTAGGATGGAGTGGTCAGCCTTACTTATCTTGGGTCCTTGCACTGACCTCTACCCCCCTGGGTCTTTGAGGTTCAGAGTGTTGAATCTTCAAGGCCCTCTCTGGTGTCTCAGGACAGGTGTCAAGGCCCTCAGGAGCCCCAGGCCTGTGTTATCTGGGTCTGTCCACTGTGACAGCATACTCGTCTGTTCAGCGCCATAGTGGTTACTGCCTGCCACTGATCTCCAAGGTGTCTAAGATCCTCACACTGAGATTTTCTGGCCCTCTTTGGGCTTTCTTAAAGGAGCCCTCTGCTTTTGTTGTCTTGACACTGGCTTGGCTGGACTCAGGTTGGGGGGAAGGAGGACAACTGACCTTTTGTTCAGACACAGGGTGGAAGAAGTCACTGTAGTTGTGCTTTGGATTTCTTGATCATCATTCAGTGTGGGCTTTTCTTGAATAGGTATGTTGAAGCCAAATGTCCTACCTTCTGTTCAGGCTGCTGTCTGGGCAGGAAGTCGACTGTCCTTTCTAAACAGATCTCCTGCAGAATCTACTGTGGTGTAGACATAGTAGGTACTGGATCATGTTTGTCTCACTGAATTGCATTATCATTCCTGAGTCCTTGGCTTCTAAATCTTCCCCTGTTCAATTTCAGAGGAATGTGGTTTGTAAGATAATGAGAGCGTTCTTGGTTGAAAGCTGCCATGACTACACAATTTTTATAACACCTCCGACATCAGAATGACTATCAGTTGTTGAGCCAGATTCTCAGCTTTAGGCTCTTATTTAGTGCACCAAAGCCATAATTGAATGATTAACATCCCAGTGGCCTGACCAGTTTACATCACTTTGTGGAAGGAGTGGTACCTGTTTTACCTAGTCTGAGCTGGTTTCCCTTTAAGGGGGTGGGAAAGCTGTCCTTGGGATCATATTTGTTTTGGCATCCTTGTTGCCTGAAAAATAAAAGACCTCGCCTATCCCATGGTCAGCTGGGGGTCAGAGGTTTTAATGCAATTTCCCACTGCCCTGTGGAGAACCTGCCTTTCTCACCTAGCAGCCAGTTGCCATGGTGCATATTCAGGTGAAGGGAGTCACCTTGTAATCTGAATTACTGCCTTATAACCTTAACATCAGTAACCTTCTAATTGCTATTTATTAGCAAAGTCATTTTTATTGCATTTTATAATCCACAAGGGTCTCATTGTATTCTTTTTTTTAAGTATTTATCTATTTTTTAGCACTTAAAAGAAAGTTTGAGTTCAGAAATCTCTCCCTCTCATTTCTTCCCCACCCATTGAGAAGACAAGCAATATGGTATCAGTTTTACAAGTGAAGTCATGGAAAACATTTCCATATTAGAAAAGGGAGGAAATAGCAAGAAAAATAAAGTAAGTGAAAAAATTATGCTTCAGTCTGCATTCAGGTTCACCTCTTTTTGGAGGTGGATAGCATTTTTCATCTGAAGTCCTTCAGAATTGTCTTGGGTCATTCTATTGATTAAAATAACCGAGTCATTCACAGCTGATAATCAGTACAATATTGCTGTTACTGTATACAGTGTTCTCCTGGTTTTGCTCACTTCACTTTGCATCAGTTCAAGGTTTTTCTGAAAGCGTCCTGCTTGTCATTTCTTATAACACAGTTCACAACTCCACCAAGAGTGAATTAGTGTCCCAGGTTTTCACATTCCCTCCAGCATTTGTCATTTTCCTTGTCACCTCAGACCAGAAATCCTTTCACCAGCCACTGTTTACCACTGTGTGTTGTCTCCTGTTTCCTGGATGTCTGCTCTGCAGGCACAGGGACTGTTTCTTCTGTATCTGTAATCCCAATATGCCTAGCATAGCCCCTAACACAGAGCAATCCCTTCCCCCCCTGCCTTTTTAAAAATAAATTTAAAATTTTATATTTTATTTTTATTCTTCCCCAGTTACATGTGTAAAAATTTTTTTAATATTTGTTTTTAAAACTTTGAGTTCCAAATTCTCTCCCTTCCTCTCTACCCTCCCAGCTCCAAACCCTCCCCCTGCCCCACCCAGAAGGCTGGCAGTTCTATATAGGTTATACATGTATAGTCATGCAAAACATATCCATAATAGTAGTGATGTTGTGAACAAAAACAGACACCTGAAGAAAAATAAAGTTAAAAGTATTCTTTAATCAGTATTCGGTCTCCATCAGTTCTTTCTCTGGAGATGGATAGCATTTTTCATCATAAGTCCTTAAGAGTTGTCTTGGATCATCTTATTGCTGAGAATAGCTAAGTCATTCACAGCTGATTATCTTACAGTATTGCTGTTACCTTGTATACAGTGCATTTCACTTTGCATTAGCCCATGCGTGTCTTTGTAGGTTTTTCTGAGAGCATCCCGGTTGTCATTTCTTGTAGTATAATAGTATTCCATCATAATTACATACCACAAACTTCTTCAGCTATCCCCCAATTGATGGGCATTGCCTCAATTTCTAATTCTTTGTCCCCAGAAAGGAACGGCTCTAAATATTTTTGTACATATAGGTTCTTCTCCTTTTTGTTTCTTACCTCTTTTTGGGATACAGACCTAGTAGTGGTATTGCTAGGTCAAAGGGTATGCATGATTTTATAGCCCTCTGAGCATAGTTCCACATTAGAGCAGGCCTTTTTAATCAATGTGTTTTCATTGATTTGTTGTATCCACATGATCATATGGTTAAAATGTGAAAATCTCTTGTTAATCCTCTTGGAATTCTTCTTAAGATAAATGAAGATAGGCTAGAGAATTTGAGCTGACTGTGCCAGAAGGAGCACTAATCTTAAAGTCAGGAAACCAGAGTTTGAGTCTCACTCTGTGATTTACTAGCTGTTTGGCACTGGCAAATAACTTCACTTGTCTGGGCCTCAGTTTCCCTACCCATAAAATGGAGAGGGATTTGGACTAGTTGACTTAGAACTAAGTTTCCTTCCACTTCCAAGTTCCTCTTGTCCGGGCAGAGCTAGAGACAGCAGAGGCTCCTCTGGTGTCTGATACAGCATTTAGTGACCCGACCTACTCTGCCACTCATTAAAGCAGCACAGACACTAAGCAGCTAAAAAGTCTTTTCTAAATTAATATTCACACGTCACCTCTCTCCCCATGGGTTTTAGAACCATGCCCTAAAATACCGGAGGACGATAGGCTCCTTACTGGGTCTAGAGCGTATCTTGTGAGGGCTGGCTGGAGACTTGCCAGTCTGATCAGGACTTTAACCTGCTAAGTTCCAGGCTTGTCTTCCAACTCAAGGTACAAGAAACACAAGAAGAGCTCCTCTAGATCTAGTCATGACCCACAAGGAAGACTTGGCTGGTTGAGTGAATGGGATGGAACTTGGGAGAAAGGGGCTGTGTTGCCCAAGAGTTCAGACGCAGGATTTTTTTCAACAGGGTTTAACAACTTATTGAATATGAATTGAAAAAAGATTGCCACATTACTCATTTTACCATGTTTTTTATTTGTTTTTGCTTCTGTTTGTAGGCAAAATCATCAGCATCGCAGACTGATAATCGGCCTCCCTCATTGGTAAGAGACTTTTCTTATGAGCATTTTGAAATGTCACAATGAATTCAGAAAGTGTTTTTTCCCGTTAAAACAACACATTCAGAAGGGATTCTACCTTTCTGATCTCAGAAAAGTTCTGTATCCTATTGATCCAAGTCTGAAATACTCATATAAACTTCATGATCACTTTTTAAAAATTATTAGCACTTTAAAATGTAGCCTTATGTCTGACCATAACATTTGCTGATTGGTAACGAATTTGTTTTACTTTTCTCAGAGACCATCGTGGTGGCCATTTGAGATGTCTCCTAGTGCATTAACCTTCGCTATTGTATGGCCTTTTATTGCTCAGTGGCTGGTACACTTGTATTATCAAAGAAGGAGAAGGTAATACTAATTGTTGATAATTTTGTTATTCAGAATAATCTACGGTAGCCTTTGTCTACCTTTCAGTGACTGTCGAGGGAACGTTTATTTTACAGATAGTGCATTGCCACGATGGAAAACTTGCATTGAACATAAGTACTAAACTTGACTGAAAATGAGATTTAATGGGGAATATACTTTCTTGATTTCTTCATCCGTTCTTTGGGAGCATCTCTCCACTTTGCACAGTTGTGGTTTGGCAGCTAGAAAGGACAAAAACAATCTCACACCAAGAACTTTGGGGCAATGCTTATTGCGGAAAATCACGCTTACTTGGGGAGGTTGAAGAGAAAATGGGGAGAAATCCAGTGGGTAAAGAACGTCCTCTCTCTTGCACCCAAAGTGTAGACAGACTAGCTTGTTTCTAGTGTAAGTCTAGGCTAGGTAGGAGATAGCACCTCAGCCTGGGTCATCTTCAGTTCAGAGGGTCTTCCGGGGGAGGAATCAAAAAATCAGACATTATCAGCCTGAGGGAGTTCTCCAATTCAGGCCTCCAATGCAGGGCTCTTAAGAAGCCTTCCTAAGTGCAGAGACTTGAATTGACTTTAAGGTGATGCTAAAACTGACCAAAAAGTGGCAGCTAGGTGGTGCCGTAGTGCGTAGAGCATGCAGCCTAGAGTCAGAAAGACTCAGCTTACTGAGTTCACATCCAGCCTCAGACACTTATTAGCTGTGTGACCCTGGGCAAGTCACTTAGCCCTGTTTACCTCAGTTCCTCATTTGTAAAATGAGATGGAGCAGGAAATAGCAAACCACTCCAATATCTTTGCTAAGAAAACCCAAATGGGATCGCAAAGACTGAAAAGACTGACACAGATTCCTTTAGAATAGGGATGACATGAAGCCAGATATTGTGTGAGTGCATTTATTTTTCCAAAAATTCTGAGCTCTTTTTCTGTTACCAAAATTTCCAATATTTAAGTAAGTACATATTATAACAGTATCTCAGAATTGTGTAAATTATATAGTTTGTAAGAAACTTCTCCACAAGCAGCAGGGAGTCAAGTATTAGGGGTAGTGACTGGGCCTGTGATTTCAGTGGTATAGGGAATGTTCTAGTTGACTTGGCTACCTTGGCAAATGCAGCTCAACATCTTCTCTGCAACCTGCTGTCTTGGAGAGTTACCTCAAACAATGAGAAGTCATGACTGGCCCAGGGTCACACAGCCAGGAGGTGTCAGAGGCAGGTCTTCTGGCTCTGAGGCCAGCCTGCCCTCCACTGTGTATGTTATTCTGCACCTGTGGTAATATTATTCCTGTGTTACAGCTGAGGAAACCTCTGCACAAAGCCAGCAGGTAGGATTTGAAGCCAGGCCTTTTGATTCTAACTAGTGACTGTCGAGGGAACGTTTATTTTACAGATAGTGCATTGCCACGATGGAAAACTTGCATTGAACATAAGTACTAAACTTGACTGAAAATGAGATTTAATGGGGAATATACTTTCTTGATTTCTTCATCCGTTCTTTGGGAGCATCTCTCCACTTTGCACAGTTGTGGTTTGGCAGCTAGAAAGGACAAAAACAATCTCACACCAAGAACTTTGGGGCAATGCTTATTGCGGAAAATCACGCTTACTTGGGGAGGTTGAAGAGAAAATGGGGAGAAATCCAGTGGGTAAAGAACGTCCTCTCTCTTGCACCCAAAGTGTAGACAGACTAGCTTGTTTCTAGTGTAAGTCTAGGCTAGGTAGGAGATAGCACCTCAGCCTGGGTCATCTTCAGTTCAGAGGGTCTTCCGGGGGAGGAATCAAAAAATCAGACATTATCAGCCTGAGGGAGTTCTCCAATTCAGGCCTCCAATGCAGGGCTCTTAAGAAGCCTTCCTAAGTGCAGAGACTTGAATTGACTTTAAGGTGATGCTAAAACTGACCAAAAAGTGGCAGCTAGGTGGTGCCGTAGTGCGTAGAGCATGCAGCCTAGAGTCAGAAAGACTCAGCTTACTGAGTTCACATCCAGCCTCAGACACTTATTAGCTGTGTGACCCTGGGCAAGTCACTTAGCCCTGTTTACCTCAGTTCCTCATTTGTAAAATGAGATGGAGCAGGAAATAGCAAACCACTCCAATATCTTTGCTAAGAAAACCCAAATGGGATCGCAAAGACTGAAAAGACTGACACAGATTCCTTTAGAATAGGGATGACATGAAGCCAGATATTGTGTGAGTGCATTTATTTTTCCAAAAATTCTGAGCTCTTTTTCTGTTACCAAAATTTCCAATATTTAAGTAAGTACATATTATAACAGTATCTCAGAATTGTGTAAATTATATAGTTTGTAAGAAACTTCTCCACAAGCAGCAGGGAGTCAAGTATTAGGGGTAGTGACTGGGCCTGTGATTTCAGTGGTATAGGGAATGTTCTAGTTGACTTGGCTACCTTGGCAAATGCAGCTCAACATCTTCTCTGCAACCTGCTGTCTTGGAGAGTTACCTCAAACAATGAGAAGTCATGACTGGCCCAGGGTCACACAGCCAGGAGGTGTCAGAGGCAGGTCTTCTGGCTCTGAGGCCAGCCTGCCCTCCACTGTGTATGTTATTCTGCACCTGTGGTAATATTATTCCTGTGTTACAGCTGAGGAAACCTCTGCACAAAGCCAGCAGGTAGGATTTGAAGCCAGGCCTTTTGATTCTAACTAGTGCTTAAGGTGCCTTTCAGGCAGCCAAGACTTATTCCTTTGAACAAAAAGTAAATGCTTTCTACAATGTGAAGTGGCCCAATGTCTTTTAACAATTTAAATTTTAACCTTGGTGAGGGAAAATTCAGGAGGCCAGAAGCAGAATGTGGGGAATCTCTTCATTTGCTTCAAGGGGAAAGATTTATAATCTTGGTTGGGTAAATGACCTGAGTTTAGCTTGCTTTACCATGTGAAAATTAAATCAAAGTATTATGAAAGTATATTCAAGTTTACTTATAAATTGCTGTATACCGTGCCGGGGCCACTTGAGCAACGTTTCCAGAAGCTGTAATACGAAAAGCAACCACGGGCACAAGTTTGCTTTCCAGGGATTTTTTCTCTTTTCTAAAGCATTTCAAATATTCATCAGTTGTAACTGAATAATCCATTTGCGTCTTTCAGCTGTCAAGAGGTGGACCTATACTCTGATCATGCTTCTTCCTCCCCCTCCGCCCCTCTTGGCAGCCAGTTGGGTTCAGTAAACTGATGTTTAGTATTTGGGTTTCACTGATGGCAGGGTAGAGAGTAGGGGAATGGGAAAAGCATGGAGAGATTTATTTAAGAACAGAACACTTGCCTGAAGTACCGGGATTACATTAACTTGAGGGCACAAAAAGCAGTTTGAGTTGTGTTGCAATGCATTTTCTTTTCCAAGTTCCCCCTTCCATTTCTTTTGTACAGGGCCAAGGGTTGGGCAAGAGAATTGGGAGTAGAACAGAAAGACTACAAGGACCACTTTTGTTAACAGCTTGCTTCATGTCCAAAAATGGA
This sequence comes from Trichosurus vulpecula, assembly GCF_011100635.1. Taxonomy (NCBI): domain Eukaryota; kingdom Metazoa; phylum Chordata; class Mammalia; order Diprotodontia; family Phalangeridae; genus Trichosurus; species Trichosurus vulpecula. Next base: position 66,693,030 of record NC_050577.1, read on the forward strand.
AAGGCCAATCATTCTTCATAAAAAATATAAGGAATAGACTGTGCCCTGCTCCAGCTGTCTGTCACCAACACAGGGAGCAAGATGGTGGAGTACTGGTGGAAAGAACATCAGATTTGGAGGCAGAGAGACCTGAGTTTGAATCCCACCTCTGATACTTAATATGTCAGGCATGGACAAATGAATCAGCCCCTCTGAGCCCCAGTTTACTGATGTGTAAAATGGAGCTATTCCCTGAAGGTACCTGCTTCACAAGGTAGCTTTGAGGGCCAGTCAGAGGAGATAATGAAGTAAAGAACATAGGTTGTAAACTTGAGAGGGGGCACATGAACCTAGGATCTTGGACTCCAGAGCCATGCCACCTCCCCAGATATTTCCATTACAGGCCTGAAATATATAGACTCAGTTATATAATTTACTGACAGTACTTCTACTCAAATGGAAGAAAGAATGCTCTTGGTCCATTGGTTCCTTAAAACATCACATTAATTGAAAAGTAAATATTGAATCTATTTGTCACTGAAACTTATTTTGAATTCTTTTGTTGTTGAGTGTTTATAAAGTCACCCTGGTGTGGGTCATTAGATTCTAGGTTCCTGTAAAGTACTTCACCATTCTGTGGCCTTCTCTGCACCCCTGGGTACTGTTTGGGTTCAGTTGAGAGCCACATCTGTTTACGTCAAACGGAGTGTAAGGAGAACACTGTAGTCTTGGAGGCCGTGGTACTGGGCACATTCTTAGTAAAAGTAAGTCCCAGCTGTGAAGGGACTTAGGCACTGAGTAGGAGCCTGATCCTGGAAGGGGGAGGGACTACATGGGAGGTACAAAAAAGGGAGACTTGGGGCTGGGAATTCACGGTGGCAGCAGGAGGGGCAGAGTACAAGGTAGGTCGTTGGTGTAAAGCCCAGGAGGAAGATTGGGATTAAAGGAAAATTATTTGCTGGAAATAGGAAAAAGGGGCAGACCTATAGAGGTTGAATCTCAGAGAATGTGACCTCAAACTGATTCTTATTTTTCCTGCCTTCTACTTGCAGGATAGAAAACTGCAGTGACATAAGATCATAGATGTAGAGCTAAGGAAGAGACCTGGGTGGGGGTGGGGGTGGGGTCATCTAGTCCAATACTCACATTTTACAGATCAGGAGGAGGATAGGTGACTTAAGGTCACACAGGCACTAAGTGGCAGAGCTGATGTTCACACTCAGATCTTCTGATTCTATGACTCTAAAGCCAGCTCCTACTATACCATACAGCCCTTGTGGAGGAGAAACTTGAATGTTGTTGGGGCTGTGCAAACATATGCAAACGTGTATTCATGTATGCCTAGTTATGGGTGAACTGGTAATCACCTGTGATGTATAATTTGAACAAGATCTCCTTGGATACATTTGTCCACAAATAAAACTTAACCATTTCTGAGTTGAAATTTCTATTATTGGAGTCATTCTTGGGTTAGTTCAGGAAGGTGAGTCTGTTACCTAAAGGAGGCTATTTATTTTAAATTTTTACTGATGCCTTTTGTTTTTATAATCACATCAGTTTCCAAATATATCCTTACCTCTCCTTAAAAAAGAAAAAAAAGACATAAACAAAACATCAGCTACATCTGACAGTATGCAAAATGCCACACTCAGTCTTTCACCTCAGCAGTGAAGGTAAGGAGCAGCTCTTTTCCAAGGCTAAGCTTGGTCATTATAATTATAATTTAAATGTCCAGTTTCTTTTTCCTGTTCTTTCCATTTGTATTGCTGTAGTCATTGTAGATAGTTTTCCTGGTTCTGCTTACTTCACTCTGCATCAGTTCATATTATCTTCCCATATTTCTCTCGAATTCTTCAGAAAATTATTCCTAAAATACCCATGTCACCCATGGAAAAGGGAGACACTCCAACCTTCTCCCGTTACAATCAACCACAGATTCTTTATGGGTTAAATAGATATTACCTTAGAACAAGTCACAGAAAACTCATTCCCAAGTAAATGGATTATAGAGCAGATAACTAAGAAGGTATGTTCAAGGAGTGCAAAAATGGGAGAAAAGGCAGCCAAGAACACGTCAGTGACTCTGGAGTAGTACTCTGATAGGCAGTCTTGGACAGAAGAGGCAGGATGAAACATTGAACATTGAAATTATCATCCCCCTCCCTGCCCCAAACCCTCTCCACCCTCCCCCAACAGTACATTTTTAGGCATATGGTAGTACCTGGCTAACTGAGGGGCAGGATAGGGACTCTCCTTGTCTTATATCCCTTTTCCCTTGACTTTTTTTTCCATGAACCCATCCCAAATTTGCAAATAAAAAAAACCTTCTGAAAGAATTTATTGGAACAGAGGACAATAGTTAAAAATACCCACTATACCGATAGGATATCTAGTCACCCAGCACGAAATTAATTCATACGAAGAATGCAGTTTTAAACTAATGGAACAGTACCTGTTGTGGTCTAGGGGTGCTAGGAAGACCAAAATGCAAGGGTACAGGCCAGGGGTCTGCCTTGAAAGAATTTGACCACTCAAGCCTTCTTTCAGTCCAAGTAATGAGTTTATTGTAACACCAATAGAAGTGGGCCAGACTCTGCACATTTGACGAGGATAAGGTGGATATTTTTATGCAGAAAGACTGTGGGAAGATCTGGATGGGATCTAGTAGTGGCAAGTGGCCTGGGGCAGTCCGGAGGTAACAGAGAAAGGGGCCTGGATGGGATTAAGGAGTGTCAAGTAAGCTAATTAAATAATCAAGGTGGGCTGGGGTGGGCCAGATGTCTCAGGCGAATGTTAGGGACTGGGCTGTGTGGGAAAGTCCAGGGCCTTTTAGGGGTCCATCATTAGCATCCCATCAGTTCCGAGTGAGATGGGTATTATAATATTTCATTGGAGTGGATAATCCCTTCACTAATGCAGTGCTGCATAGTCATCTGGTATGTGGTTTCAGGAGTTATGGTGGCCAAAGCCACAAGAGAAACTTGGAGTGTCTTCCTTTTCTCTGGGCATTTTAGGAACGATTTTCTCTCAGCTTAACTCTGCTCATCTCTGGACAACAGAGGCTACTGTGGGGTTTGTACTTGGATGCCATTCATAGCTTTGAAGAATACTGGGGCACCTGCATTCCATAATAAAGGCATTTGGGTCAGATGTCATGGGATTTCTATATTATACTATGTAAAGAAAGATGTCTTACTCTTTCTCCTTCATTTATTTCTATCTGCCCCTTCCTCTTTACCCCTGCAATCCCTCTCTTTTTCCTTTGTGTATCATCTTGGGTCAGAGAGGGGGGAGAGATAGAGAATGAAAATGAAGTAAACAAAAAGAAAGTGGCGAAGGAGTAGAGGAGGAAGGTCACAGAAGTGGGAGGGGAGTTATACACAAGGGCCGGTAGACATGTCTCTACTAAAAGACCACATAATGTTATTTTGCAAGATTTTTTCTTTTAAAATAGGTGGGAAGATCATGAGATCAGGGAGGTGAGAAAAGACCGACTGCATACTTCACTATGTTGCCTGTTAGCTCTAAATGAAATGTGTAGGCTTTATAAACACTATATACCTTCATAAACACATTTATGTATGTATATGCACACACACATGCACAAACCACCTTTATACGTACACACGTACATACAGTGTGTTTGTCCTATATCTGTCATTAAAGTATAAGCTTGTTGGGGGCCAGGACTGAGTCCTTTACTTCCACTGGAGCTCTCCATAGTGCTTCAGACAAGTATTTTACTGTTTGAAGGGGCTTCCTGAGGACTTGTGGGATCAGCTGACCATTCCTCCTAGGGGGTCACAAGATTTTCTTTGTGCTACACATATGCAGGTTTCCTTCCTTTCAGTATCAGTAGCCAGACACTCTCAAACTCTCTCTTAGGGCCCCCTCTTGATCAAAAGAAAAATGATCTGACGAATCCACACTGACGTGGTAAGCTGTTCCTCTTCAGGGAATCATGTAAGGGAATGACCACTTATTGTCTTGGCAAAACTCTGGGCATGATGGTACCTAGTTCAGGAGAGAGAAATCTGGGCAGGGGGTCCTGTGGGTTGTACCACAAAGGGATAATTGCTGTACTAAGTAGTTCATCTATTCGGTATCCAGGGATACTGAAAAAAAAAGATGTTTAAATTATAATTTATTTGTTAAAAAGAGGCCTCTAGAGGGCACAGTGAACATAATGCAGTGCTGGATCTTCAGACCCTGGGCAAGTTACTTGACTTGTCTGCCTCGGTTTCGTCATCTGTAAAATAGGTAAAACATCTATCTCCCAAGGTGGTTGTGACCATCACATGAGATATTTTCTATGGTGCTTTGCCAACTTTAAAGCATCGTATAAAGGCTTGTTATTCATCTTGTTCAGCCACTTGTAGGTGAGTATTTCTTGTCACGTGATGCAGTTTTGTAATAGTTTGCAGTGCTAATGTTTTCCTTTTCTTTTAAACTGTGTGATCATGATACCTGAGCAGTGTTATTCTTAGGGTTCTTTTGTGTTAAAATGTTTAATATTCAGGTAGAACTTAGGCTGATATCTGCCTTTTTTTTTTTAAAGGAAACTGAATTGAATCCACGACTGCTGGGCCTCAAAGAAATTGGAATGAAAAGGAGCATGGTGTGCCCCTGGGAATTGCAGGCTCGATGATGACCAGACTTCGCTTTTGTTGCTTCAGCAGTCTCAGTGGTGGGGTGGGGTGGTGCTGGGCTTTTGTTCTTTTAGCACTACAAAGATGATTATCTTCAAGACTAAATAATATTACTGATACTTGAATGATCATTCTCAACTAGTTGACAAATAGCATACATAGAATTATCCCATCCTTGGACTTGAAGGACATTAAATTATTAATTATTGTTTGGTAACATATTTACCTGATTATTTCCCATGTAGGAATATGAACTGCTTTTTCAGCACACAGTGATAATGAGACAGATTTTTGTGGGAATTTTGACTTGGTTTTTTGGGTTATGAACTAATGGTGGGGATGGGAGTGGGAGGGAAGCCCTGAAAGGATGTGACTTGGGCAAAAACCTAGATGTCAAATGAAAGTAAATTGACTTCATATGATATGAATTACCCAGGCAAAGGAGACCTTGCCAAGGGAAGCTATTTCAGAGCTCACTTTGTGGACTGCACAGTGCTTCATTTGGGGGGCATTTAAAATCCTAACTTTATTTTGGCATCTTCCTTCACTACATAGGTGGGTTCCAGAACTCCCGACCTGGCCAGAGTGGAAGTGACGTCCCCATGCTCCATTCATTTTGTTTCTAGAAACAGTTCAAGGGAGGTGCGTGTCCTGCATGAGAGAAGTGA